>NW_027397116.1:11314067-11514927 GCF_003265705.2 Callorhinus ursinus
ATATGATCCTCTCAATAGATGCAGAAAAAGCATTTGGCAAAGTACAGCATCCTTTCTTGATCAAAACTCTTCAGAGTATAGGGATACAGGGTACATACCTCAGTATCATAAAAGCCATCTATGAAAAACCTACCACGAATATCATTCTCAATGGGGAAAAGTTGAGAGCTTTCCCCCTAAGGTCAGGAATGCGGCAGGGATGTTCCCTATCACCTCTGCTATTCAACATAGTATTAGAAGTCCTAGCCACAGCAATCAGACAACAAAAAGAAATCAAAGGCATCCAAATTGGCAGAGAAGAAGTCAAACTCTCACTGTTTGCAGATGATATACTTTATGTGGAAAACCCAAAAGACTCCACCCCAAAACTGCTAGAACTCATACAGGAATTCAGTCAAGTGGCAGGATATAAAATCAATGCACAGAAACCAGTGGCACCCTATACACCAACAACAAGACAGAAGAGAGACAAATTAAGGAGTCAATCCCATTTACATTTGCATCCAAAACCATAAGATACCTAGGAATAAATCTAACCAAAGAGGCAAAGGATCTGTACTCAGAAAACTAAAAAATACTCATGAAAGAAATTGAGGAAGACTCAAAGAAATGGAAAAACATTCCATGCTCATGGATTGGAAGAACAAACATTGTGAAGATGTCAAAGTTACCTAGAGCAATCTACACACTCAATGCAATCCCCATCAAAATACCATCCACTTTTTTCAAAGAAACGGAACAAATAATCCTAAAATTTGTATGGAACCAGAAATGACCCCGAATAGCCAGAGGAATGTTGAAAAAGAAAAGCATAGCTGGCGGCATCACAATTCTGGACTTCCAGCGCTATTACAAAGCTGTCATCATCAAGACAGTATTGTACTGACACAAAAACAGATACATAGATCATTGGAACAGAATAGAGAGCCCAGAAATGGACCCTCAACTCTATGGCCAACTAATCTTTAACAAAGCAGGAAAGAAGTTCCAACGGAAAAAAAGATAGTCTCTTCAACAAATGGTGTTGGGAAAATTGGACAGCCACATGCAGAAGAATGAAACTGGACCATTTCCTTACAGCACACACACAATAGACTCCAAATGGTTGATAGACCTAAATGTGAGACAGGAGTCCGTCAAAATCCAAGATGTCCATCGAGAGATGAATGGAATAAGAAGATGTGGTATATATACACAATGGAATATTATGCAGCCATCAAAAGGAATGAGATCTTGCCATTTGCAACGATGTGGATGGAACTGGAGGGTTTTATGCTGAGTGAAATAAGTCAATCAGAGAAAGATATGTATCATATGACTTGACTGATATGAGGAATTCTTAATCTCAGAACACAAACTGAGGGTTGCTGGAGTGGGGGTGGGGTGGGAGGGATGGGGTGGCTGGGTGATAGACATTGGGGAGGGTATGTGCTATGGTGAGCGTTGTGAATTGTGCAAGACAATTGAATCACAGACTGTACATCTGAAACAAATAATGTAATATATGTTAAGAAAAAAAAAAGAAGATAGCAGGAGGGGAAGAATGAAGGGGTGGAAATCGGATGGGGAGACGAACCATGAGAGATGATGGACTCTGAGAAACAAACTGAGGGTTCTAGAGGGGAGGCGTTGGGGTTTGGTTTAGCCTGGTGATGGGTGTTAAGGAGGGCACGTTCTACGTGGAGCACTGGGTGTCATACACAAACAATGAATCATGGAACACTACATCAAAAAATAATGATGTAATGTATGGTGATTAACATAACAATAAAAAATTTAAAGTAGATAAAGAAAAAAAAGAAATATAGTCTTGGGGCATCTGGTTGGCACATTAGTTGAGAGTCTGACTCTTGGTTTCGGCTCAGGTCATAATCTCAGGATCATGAGATCGAGCCCTGTGTCAGTCTCCGTGCTCAGTGCAGAATTGGCTTGGGTTTCTTTTTCCCTCTCCCTCTGCCCCTCCTCCCTCTCTCTGTGTCTCTAAAATAAATATATAAATACATCTTTAAAAAAAAAAGCTATTAGGCGGACTTACTTCTGAACAACTATGGTTAGACCAATAAAGACTGGTATGATGCAGATGTTAAAAATTAAGTCAGATTACCATTATGAAAATAAATGTTATTATTAGAACTGTTTTCAATTTTCAGAAGTATTGAAAAGATAGTACAGAAAGTTCCCTTCTGCCCCACACCCAGTTACTTCCATTAGTATCTTTTAACATGGTGGAGTTGTTATTCTTAGACAATGTTGATACATTATTATTAACAAAAGTTCATACTTCATTCAAATGTATTTGATTTTTACCTGTGGTTCATTTTCTGCTTCAGGAGATGCCTTCCAGGAAACTATTACATTACATTGATCATTATGCTTCCATAAGCTCTTCTTGACTATGACAGTTTCTCAGACTTTTTTTTTTTTTTTTGCTTTTGATAAATTTGACAACTTTTAGGAATAGCAGTCAGGTATTTTACAGAATGTCCTAAATTGGCATGTGTCTAACATTTTTTCTCATGATTATATTGAGATTATGGGGTTTAGGGAGGACAACCATAAAGTGTCATTTTCACCACGTATCACTTGTATATGCCAACATGATATCACTGTTGTTGTTGACCTTGAGATAATGTTGCCATATTTCTCCATTGTAAATTTACTCTTTTCTACCCCTTTCCCATGCTGTATTCTCTGGAAGTAAATTACTATGAGCAGCCCAAACTTAAAGAAGTTATGTTTGAACTCCTTGAGTGTTGAATATCTACATCAGTTATTTGGAATCTTCCATGGTAGAAATTTGTCTTGTCTTTTCCATTCATTCATTCATTTGTTTTTTTATTTATGATTTTATTTATTCATTTGCGAGAGAGAGAGAGACAGAGAGAGCACAAGCAGAGGGAGAGGCAGAAGGAGAGGCTGAGCTGGGAGCCCGACGTGGGGCTCAATCCCAGGACCCTGAGATTATGAACTGAGCCAAAGGCAGATGCTTAACCATCTAAGCCATCCAGGCGTCCTTCCACGTATTTATTTATTGAATCATTTACTTATATCAATATAGACTCATATGTATTTATTTAATATTTTAGATTATAATCTAGTACTACTTAATTATTTCATGATTCAAGTTGTTCTAGCTTTGGCTACCTCTGTCAGAGTTGGTCCCTTGATCCCACTGGCATATAACACTGTGATTTTTTTTTTTAATATTTCATCACATTCTGGCTTATGCTGTATATTTTCTACCCCAGTCCTATAATCACCCATTTTTCCAAAAAGCATTGTCTCCTTTTTTTGGAGAATGCTATTGGAAACCTAGATCTGAGTACCAGGTGTTTTCATTTCTCTGGGCTTTTGTTGTTTCTAAGCTCTTTCAGTTGACAGAAGAAGCAAATACACATGTGTATGCTAACCCATTTACATACACATTCCTGTATATACTTCTAGATGTTATCACACGTATCTTAATAATCTAAAACATGGTTTTGTAGAGATATCAATTTGGTTAACCAAATAATAATCCATTATTACATGGATCATTCTAGCCTCCTACCCTTGTTTGTCTATAGACACCTCCAACAGTGAGAAGCCTGTTTGCAACCATCCATCATCCATTTACCTAATTTTTTAATTCAAGTATACAGGCAGGGTTATCATAATTGATAGCCAGTACTCCCATGGAAAACAACTTGATCAACTAGAATAGAATGCTTCTGTATAGTTTCTTTTAACATTAATCTTCCATACATCACTAATTTCCAAAGTTAATTAGGTCAGCACTTCTTTCTCCCATCCCCTTGCTGAGACAGTTTTCTATGTACATTTATAATACAGTTAGATTATAACTCACATTCTGCATTCCATCTTGGGATCCCTTGAACTCCTATGATTTTTTATACATTAAGAGTCACTCTTCATTCAGTAGAGTTCTATGGGCTTCGACAAATGCCTTGTGTCATGTATCTACTAACTACTACAGTATCATGAGAATAGTTTCCCCAAACTAAAATGTTCCCTGTGCTTCATTTATTTAAACTTTCCCCCTCCCCCGAGTCTTTGTCAAAATATGATCTTTTCTACATCCCTTCGTCTTTTGCAAAATGTCATATAATTAGAATTATACAATAAGTATAACTCAGACTTGCTTCTTTCACTTAGCTATATATATTTGTTTTACCTATGTATTTTTGCAAACTGATGGTTTATTTTCTTTTACTGAAGAATAATATCCTATTGTATGGATGTGCACAATTTATCCATTCCTCTATCAAAGAGCATTTTGTTATTTTTCCAGTTGGGGTGATTATAAATAAAGCTACTTTAAACATTGATATGCATGTTTATGTGAGGACATATGTTTTCAAAGCAGTGGATAAAGTTGATATTTTTCTTCAGAGATATTTTAAGATAATGAAAACTTCAATAGAAACCAACTAATGAGAAATCTGTGCTTGAAAACAGCCCGTGGAACAGGTTCTTTTAGCCAAGAATCATATTCTGGTTACGGGTGCCCTCAATGAACCTGAGATAAGGTGTCTGAGATCCAAGAAACAAATAAAAATAAAAGCAAAACAGGAGCAAGCCAGGGAAAAACCATCTGGTAATTCTTTAAGCAATATTGTATGAAACCACTGGATTTGATACTTCTCTCTCTCCACTGTTAAACAAAGCAAAGCAAAACAAACACAAAGGGAGGAGGGAAAAAAAGTGTAGGGATTTTTGAATGGTAGCCAAAATTTGTGAATTACTTTCTAAAATAATGCATGATCTTAATGGAAGGCAGGTAGATACCCATAAAAAGGACCTTTTATGATGTGAAATATACTATACTACTTCCAGAGAAAACCTATCCTTTCATGAAAATTTTGTCCTTAGCAAAGTTTCAATTTTCCAAATAAAGCCTTTAGACATGCTTGCCTTCAAAGCACATCCAGATACCTACCATTAAAGTGAGGTGCCCTCTGGGAGAAGACCTACACAAAGACAAAGAAAATAAACCATAGCTGACTATACTTAAAAAGAACTCTCTTTCATGTATAAGTTTGTAACAATTACATCCATGGGGAAAAAAGAGACTTTATATGTCTGTAGTGTAAGCTCTGACAGTTGGCTTTTCTTTTTGTAATGCAAGTGCCTTGTTTAAGCTTTGATAGTGGAAGCATCCACTTCAAAGACTCATCCATTTCAAAGAGACCTCTGCTTCACCAAAGGGTATCTAAAATAAACATTTTGTCAACCACACTACTAGATAAAGATTCAAGCCACTTTCTCCCCCTGAGGTTCCTTTGTTTTAGATATCTTGGTTGATTTCTATAACTGACCATTTGGTCCACTCGATTTTCCTCTTCCCATGTTTCAAATTCCTGCTCTTACGTTTTTAATTCACTAATAGTGAGCCTGTGAAATACTAGCCCCTCACACTTGACCCCAATAAACACAGAAACCCAGGCCAGTCTGTATGTTTTATTTCTCTCTTTCTCTCTCCTCTGTCTTCTCTTTCTCTCCTTGCCCCCTTCCAAATTTCTCTCCACCTGTGACTTTTCAGTGTGTGTACCCTGGTAAGCCTTTTACTCTCCAGGGCTTATAAGTAATAAATTCTATTTTTTCTTCAAAGTTTCCTAATGGTTATGGCTGAAGGACATCTTGCAATCATAAAAAGAACCACAAAGGTTAGTTCAGTTGTAACACTGGCTTAGAAGGTGAAATGTCTGAATGAAGCTCACTTTATCTAGTTCTTTTTCTTCCAAATTGCCCAGGCATTTCTAGTCCATAGCATTACTACTGATAGGCTCAGACCAGCACAAAACAATGTATAATTAGATTTCTAAATAGTTTCAAAAGAATTTTGTATTTAGAAAAAGAAACATCTGTCAAAAGTACTCAGAGAACCATAAGTTTAAACTTGTACACTATAAAATAAAACCAGTTGATACACTAAATAAGATAACATGATTAAACACACATTTTTGATTTGTCACAAATCTCCAAAAAATATTGCCAACATATTTATTGAAAAAAATCCACATATAAATGCACCCATGCAGTTCAAACCTGTGTTATTCAAGTGTCAGCCATATAAGACATTCTTGGGAAGGCAAAAATATGGAGACAGTAAAAAGATCAGTGGTTGCCAGGGGTATGTGGGGGAGCGGGGCAGGAGACGAATAGGCAGAGCATAAAGGATGCTTATGGCAGGGAAAATACTCTATATGATCTTAAAATGATGGATATATGTCATTATACTTTTGTCCAAAGCCATGGAATGTACAACATCAAGGGTGAACTGAATGTAAACTATGGACTTTGGGTGATTATGATATGTGAATGTAATTTCATCCTTGGTAAAAAAATACCCCATCTGGCTGACTGTTGTTGATACTGGGGGATGTTCTGCAGATATGCGAAAAATCTCCCTATCTTCCTCCCAATTTTGTTATAAACATAAAACTGCTTTTAAAAATAAAGTGTTAAAAAATAAAACAAGACTTACATGGTATTGTTCTTTTCTTCCAAATTGCTTTGGATATTCTTGGTTATTTGTATTTCTGTATAAATTTTTGAATCAACATACAATATCAACAGAAATACACTCTGGATTATTAATTCATAACACATGGAACCTATCAATTAGTTTGGGGAAAATTCACTTCTTCCCAAGATAAATATTTCCAATCCATGAAAATATATATTCTACATCAACAATAATGCGATGAGCAAGCAAATAAAATTATTTTCCCTTTCTATTTCTTATTTTATTTCTTTAAATTTTATTTATTATCTTTTTGTGGTGGGAGGGAGGGGTAGAGGGAGAGAGAGAAAATCTTAAGCAGGCTCCACACCCAGCACAGAGCCTGACATGGAGTTCAATCTCACAACCCTGAGATCATGACCTGAGCCGAAATCAAGAGTCCGACACTTAACCAACTGAGCCACCCAGGCACCCTGCTATGTCTTATTTTTGAGATTTATTGTTCCAATCTTTTAAAATAGATTTATTATTATTTTAAAGATTTTATTCATTTATTTGAAAGGGTGAGACACAGAGAGAGAGAGGGAACACAAGCAGGGGGAGTGGGAGAGGGAGAAGCAGGCTTTCCCGTGGAGCAGGGAGTCCAATGAGGGGCTCGATCCCAGAACCCTGGGATCATGACCTGAGCTGAAATCAGATGCTTAAGGACTGAGCCACCCAGGCGCCCCCAAAATAGATTTATTATTTTATTAAAGTGTACAACTCACTGATGTTTAGTGTAGTTACAGATTTGTGAAACTATCACTTCAATCTAATTTTTTAGTATTACATTATCTATTAGCAATCACTCCCTATTCCTCCCATTTCCTACTCAATCCTACGTAATCTAATCTACTTTCCCTATAGATTTGCCCATTTTACACATTTCCTATCAATGCAATGACAGAAAATGTGTTCTTTTTGATTACTTCTTCCATTTGAGTTAGTACTTTCAAGGTTCATCTATATTTGTGTGTATCTCTACTTCATTTTTATAATTCCTAAATAATATTTCATCATATGATATACAACATCTTACTTTTCCATTCATCAGTTGCTGGCAATTTGGGTTGTTTCCATTTAGGGGCTCTTATAAATAATGTTGCTATATACTTTATGTGGGCACATTTTTAATTTCCCTTGATTACATAACTAGGAAGAGAACCCTTGTGTCTTAAAGAAACTCTGTGTTTAAGAAGTTTGCCATTTTGATTTCCAAAATTACTGTTATCATTTTATATTCCTACAAGCAGTATATGTGGGTTCTAATTTCTCTACCTCCTCACCAACAGTTGTTACTGTCTTTTTGATTATAGCCATCCTAGTGGGTGCTGAGCAGTATGAGTGAGGGTTTTGATTTGTATGTCCTCAGTGATTAATGATGTTGTACAACTGATTTTGGCCAATTATGTATCTTTTTGGAGAAATAGCTCCTCAGATCCTTTGCCTGGCTTTTAAAAATTAGTTTGTCTTTTGAATATTGAGTTGTAAGAATTCTTTATATATTCTTGATAAAATAATTTGCAAGTATTTTCTTCCACTCTATGGGTTTGCATTTTACTTTCTTCATTGTATTATTGTACAAAACTTAGTTTTGATGAGGTTTTTTGTGTTTTTTTTTTTTTTGGTCATACTAAGGAATCACTGCCTAATCCAAGATCAGGAAGATTTTCTCCTCTTTTCTCATCTAAGACTTACATAATTTTAATTTACATTTTAGCTTCATAATTTATTTTTTTATTTATTTTTGTATATGGTATATGGTAGGGGCACAACTTCATTCTTTTGCATAAAGAAATCCACTTATCCCAGAGCTATTTGTTAAAAAAAATATTTCCTCACTGACTTGTGTTGACACCCTTTTTAAGCAGGAGTTTATTTTGGACTCTTAGTTAATCAATATATCTTTATGTCAGTACTATATTGTCTTGATTACTATACCTTTATAGTAAATTGTGAATTTTTTTAATTTTTATAGTAAATTATGAAGTTAGGAAAGTTCTCTAACTTTTTTCTTTTTAAAAATAGTTTTGTCTAATATAAGTCTCATCTTCCCATATAAAATTTTAAGATTTGATTGTGAATTTCTACAAAACAGCCAGCTTTGATTTTGATAGCAGTCAAACTAACTTTCATAGTATCTTTACAGAATTCTAACTCACCTCTGAAGTAACTTTATAGTAGCCAAAATCTTCGTTAACAATCATGTTATTAAAATGCATAAATTAAATATGCTTATATTATGCTGGAAGTCATGGTTAAAAAGCATTAGTTCAAAAAAAAAAAAACAAAACCAAACAAAAGAAAACACATTAGTTCCATTTAAAACATATCAACAAATCTAATGGCCAGGCAATAAAATTTAATGTTTTCGGGTCTCTAAGTAGGATAAGTCTTAAGTTACTTAAGTGTAAATGAATATGGATGTTAACCAATCTTTAATTTAGAGTAGTAGGAATAGAGTTTCCATCCAATTTGAATAAGAAAATGTCACAAAGTTCCACATGTAGAGAAGGCAGGTATTCTACTCGTGATATCAATTATTTTATATCTTTTGTGAGAGACCCGAGAATAGAAATATCATCAGAACTGAGGGTGAGTTTATCAGTAAAATATAGGAACCCAAAAGTATGTGGATATTTAAAACATATTTCAATCAGTGTACTTCTCCCATTCATTCTTTTTTTTTTAAGATTTTTATTTATTTATTTGAGAGAGAGGGAATGAGAGATAGAGAGCACGAGAGGGAAGAGGGTCAGAGGTAGAAGCCGACTCCCTGCTAAGCAGGGAGCCCGATGCGGGACTCGATCCCGGGACTCCAGGATCATGACCTGAGCCGAAGGCAGTCGCTTAACCAACTGAGCCACCCAGGCGCCCTCCCATTCATTCTTTATGATATTCCTTGTACTGGTGCATCACAATAGTCTGCATTTTCAGCTGTGGTTGGAGCCATGATTCTTTTATTATGTTCCCTGATCAGGACCAGCAGCCTTAGAACCAAAGGTGAAAGAGAAATGTAAATTCTCAGGCCCCAGCCACACCTACTAAATCAGAGTATTTGATGGGTTGGATCCTTCAATTTGTGTATTAACAAGCTTTCAAGATGACTCTGATGGAGATTAAAGTTTGGTAACCTCTGAGAAATGGTTTGAGAAAAGGATATTATAAATTTACCATATCTGATTTAACACACGCTTTGCTTTATTTTCTCGTTTCCTCTCCTGGATTTTGTGCTTATAATGTTATTTTAAAATTCTGCTTAGCACCTATTGTAACATCCTGCATGCCTTTATCTATGGTTAGTGTTTTACTACTTAAGAGGCTTTTGTAGAGAGGGTAATTACATGTTGTATTCAGAGCACAGTTAAATAGTTAATGTTTTATCCTTTTAAAAATTTTACCCGTTATTATGTAGTTTTCATTTCTAGTAAGATTTGTTTAGTATCTATTACTTGCAAGGCATTACAAACAAGGACTTAATGTACATAAACACACATGCACACACATATGTACAAACATATACACACAGAACATTATATGTGTATGTATATTAGACATGTATACATTTACATATATACACACATGCATATATATGTATTAAGCAATTTACATACATACATACATATTATTTTAATCCTAATGGTCAACTCAGGAAATAAAATTATTAATATCCCCACTATACAAATGAGGACACAGAACAACAGAGAAGTTAAAGAACTTGCCCGAAATTTGGATCTGTTAAGAAGGCAGAGGGATTTAAAAAAAGGCAGTCTGGCTCCAATTCGTGATGCATGCTGGCTAATATACACTGAGTAAGCAGCACATGTTTGCTTTTTCCATTAGGCATGATGTAAAATATTGGCACAGAACATATCTGTGGCAAATGAATTTGGATTCATAAACCACCCTTTAACTATGTGGGAATGATTTCCTACACACTGGTTCCTTCTAAGCCAGCGAAGTTGCCCCTTGTAAAGAAAACAATCCTAGATATGTGGTGAATACACTTTTAGCAAAATATGGCCATGGTTATATTTCTTACAGAATAAGATCAAAATCAGATAATAGTAAGAGTATACCTCACAACCAAGATACGCTGTGATATCTTTGGAAAAATAAAATCCAAACTCAAGATGATGAAATGTTTTTTTCTTTTCATGTTATAGGAAAAATGATGGTTTGCTATCTCTGGTGGGGAGAGCACTGCTTTAATTGCTGGACACTCCTCCCCAATCAGAACACAGAGATATCTGGACAAATAAAATCCTCCATCTGACTTAAGCCTGAGATGGCAGAATGATCAAACGCAAGGAGGAACACAGCACTCACACATCTTTATCACAGTAGAAACAGACCGTGTCAGCAAAGAGTGGGGACAGATTTATGAACTGGCACATGTTAAGTACTAAATAAAGGTTGTTACAAATAAACAAAATTGCATAATAACAGGTAAAATTTCTTTTTTAAAAAGTCAAAAGAATCCTATTATAGGGGCACCTGGGTGGCTCAGTCAGTTAAGCCCCTGCCTTTGGCTCGGGTCATGATCCCAGGGTCCTGGGATCGAGCCCCACGTCAGGCTCCCTGCTCGCAGAGAGCCTGCTTCTCCCTCTCCTCTGCCTGCTGCTCTGCCTACTTGTGCTCTCTTTCTATCTCTCTGTTAAATAAATAAATAAAATCTTAAAAAAAAAGAATCCTATTATAACTATCTAATTGTGACTGAAGAATTATGGGAAAGTAGAATTGGAGAAGTCACAGAATCCATTCAACACTATATGTGACAAAAGAATGAATAAGCTAGATATTATCACAATTGTGCTCCTCTGATTCAGTAATGCTTTGGAATGCTTATCTGAACCATGTAACAGAAGCACATCAAAGTGTGTGCATTCCTGATTTTAGGAAATAATGCAAGGAGTTCTCTATATCTTCTTCAAGTACAATATGCCGTCCACTTCTCCACTATTAGATGGAAAGTACTATGAATGTGGAAAGCACCACATTCTTCAGTATGTAAAAAACTCCCCAACACATTTTATGAGGCCAAGATTACACAAATGACATGAAATACATAAAACAGATAAAGATATTACAAGAAAGGAAAGCCAAAGACCAATTTCCTCATGAATATAAATACAAAAATCCACAACAAAATGTTAGTAAATCAAATACAACAATTTATAAAAAAATAATTATACATCATGAACAAGTGGGATTCATTCTAGTTATATAAAATGTTTCAAAAAATAAGAATCTAACAGTGTATTATTCCACATCAAAAAGATAAAGAAGAAAATCACATGATGATATTAAATGAAATAGAAAAGTATTTGGCAAAATACAACAACCACTCGTGATAAAAAGTTTCAGCAATTTAGGAATAAAAAGGAACTTTCTCAACTTGATAAAGAACATCTACAAAACAAACACAAACAGGCAAAAAACCTAGAGCTAACTTTATACTTAAGGATGAGCATGGACACTTTTCGCCTATGATTGGGAAAAAGTAAGGAAGTTCTCTTTAATTATACCTATTCAATATTGTACTGGAATTCTTAACTAGTGCAACGAAACAAGAAAAGAAAAAAATGGGTACAAATTGGGAAGAAAGAAATATAAATGTCTTTATCCATGGATGACATGATTGTCTATATAGAAAAACTCAAAGATTCAAGTAAAAATTCATGGGAAAATAAATGAATATATCAAGAATATAGGATAGAAGATAAAACTTCTAAATATAAATATAGGATTAAATGAGCATTGACTTGGGTTTGGTGATGAGTTTTTATAAACAACACAAGAAAACATGATGCATGAATAATGAAAGTGATAAATTGGACTTTAATTAAAAACTTCTTCTGTATAAGAGAACCTATTAAGAAAATTAAAATACAAGCCACAGATTAGAAGAAAATATTTGCAAAATACATATCTTCTATAGGACTTGTTTACAAAATATACAAGTAACTATTAGAACTGAACAATAGACCGCCTCTTCCGAGCAGGGTCACGGCCCGGCGGCGCGAACTGGGACTCGCAGTGTGCGAGCCTCGCAGCGGGTCAGGGCAGCCCGGTGCCCGGCGCCATGTCCCGGAACCTGCGCACCGTGCTCATCTTCGGCGGCTTCATCTCCCTGATCGGCGCCGCCTTCTACCCTATCTACTTCTGGCCCCTAATGTGGCTGGGCGAGTACCGAGCAAGCCGTAAATCGAGCTGGTATTATTCAAGAAGATGTGCAGCCTCCAGGGTTAAAAGTGTGGTCTGATCCATTTGGCAAGAAATGAGAAGGCTATCACCACCTCGATTATGAAAGACATCTTTGTGCTTTCCATTCTGCCGCAAGTACAATAAATTGCCTCACTACAGAAGTGATGGCTGGAGAAGAAAACTCTATAAAGCTGAAAATAAGAGTACTGTGCACAAGGATTAATATTTCCCTTCTTAAGTATCAAAAGAACCCTGGAGCAAATCACACCATTAAGGAGGTTTTCATGATTCGCTTTACTTTCTAAAAATGAAACTCTCTCACCCAGCTGTGTTTGGAGGAGGATCTACTTATTATTCAGTCCCTACTGCTTTCCCAACCAAGCTGTGATGTGAATGCATGCGGCCAGGAGACTTGGGAAGATCCTAGTCTGTCTTGCCATCCTCCAAATAGGAAATTTCAGTGAAAAGCAAGCGTGCTGAGCAGCCTCATCGGGCTCTTTGGAAACATTAAAGTTGATAAGACTCTGAGGACCCGGTACATTGTACTCTTTAAGAATAACCAGTTCAGCTTAGCCATCTTGTCGAAGTTTGCTGCATGTTGGAAAATAAGTAAATAGCAAGTTCAACCAAGTGGCTATGCATGCATAATAGAAATCAGCGTTGAATTAACAGAAGTGAAAATAGGTATATTAAATGATCTATTTAAAAAAAAACTGAACAATAGAAAATATCCAACCCAATTAAAAAACGGGCAAAAGATTTGACGAGGTACCTTACCAAAGAAGGTATGTGGACAATAAATAATCATAGGAAAAGATAAGAAACATCATTTGACATTAGGGAATTGCAAATTAAAACAGTAATTCGATACCACTACTTACATGTAATAATGGCTAAGATCCAAAAGGAGTCAAGACCAATTGCTGGCTATACAGTGGAACAATTCATTCTCTGCTGATGGGATTGCAAAATGGTACAACCACTTTGGAAGACAATTTGACATTTCATGACAAAACTAAATGTAATCTTGCTTCACGATTCAGCAACAGTGCTCCTAGTTATTCACCCAATTATTTGAAACTTACATCCACATAAAACTTACAACCACATAAAATTCTGCATGTGAATATTTATAGATACTTTATTCATAATAGCCAAAGATCAAAAGCAACAAGATATTCCTCAATAGAGAACTGGATAAACAAGCCATGGTACATCATACGATGGAATATTATTCAGTAATTTAAAAAATGAGCTATAAAGACAGAAGGGGATATGGAGGAAACTTGAATGCCTATCTCCGAGTAAAAACGAATCAGTCTGAAAAGGCTGTGTACCACACAATTTGACTTATACAACATTTTGGAAAAGCCCAAACTATAGAGACATTACAAAGATCAGTGCTTGTCAGAGGTATGGGGGTGGGGAGAAGAAAGATTTAAGTAAAGCACAGGGAATATGTTAGGGCTATGAAACCATTCCAACGATACTATAGTGATGGATACATGGCACTGTGTATAGGTCAAAACCCAAAGAACTTTACTGAACAAAGAGTGACCCTTAGTATATAAAAAGTAGGAGATCATGTGATTCCTGGTAGAAATACAAAATGTGGGAAAAGAAACTATTACAAATGTATGAAACAATCTCACTTAAAGGAATGGAGCAAAAGTTGGTATGTAAGTAATTCTGGAAATAAATGGATAAAGACTAATGGTAAACCAAACCAAATCAAACCAAACCAAACAACCTAACAAAAAATTTTATACCTAAGCATTGTACTCTTATTCATAGTTATTCACTGTTTAGTTACATGTTAACAATTCTGATACTGCTACACATATATACTGGAAATGAACAGTTAAGTAAATTAATAGTGTTAATAGGAGTCAGGTTCCTCACTGACAGAACTGTCTACAGATAAGCAAGGTTAGGTGTTAAAATGATTCAAGTGGTAATGGATTACAGCTGGACATATAAGCACAAACTCATGTTTATTATAAATTCAGATGGTTACAGATAGAAATACATATATATGCATGTATATACACTGGTTAGTACACACACACACACACACACACACACACACACACACACACACATATATACTCATACTTAGCTGAGAAAATCTAAACAAATATAACCCAGTGACAATGATCTCACCAGGTGCTAAATTTTTGGTTTCTAATATTATTCTCAATTAAAAGAAAGAAAACCTCCTTGGATAAATGTCTGATTCTAGGCTTGAACAGTAATTGTACAAGATGAGGCTGGGGCATCCACAAATTAAGAAAGTGCTAACACACACACACAGATTGAGGTATGTCAAAGGGACAGAGGAGCTAACTGAAAGAACTCCCAATGACCAAAGCTGAAAAAATTTGAACAAAATAAATAAAATAATATTAAATTATAACTCAAAGTGTGAAATGAATACTATGAGCCTATAGTTATATAAATAAATGAATGCATAAATAGAGAGAGAAGAGACAAATCTTTTCTGAAAAAGAACTGCAAATGATTTATGTTGATACTTCTTCTCCAAGGATGAGAAACACAACTCCAACTTTTTTTTAAAGATTTTATTTATTTATTTATTTATTTATTTATTTATTTATTTGAGAGAGCGAGAGAAACAGCATGAGAGGGGAAAGGGTCAGAGGGAGAAGCAGGCTCCCCGCTGAGCCGGGAGCCAGATGTGGGACTCGATCCCAGGACTCCGGGATCATGACCTGAGCCAAAGGCAGTCGCTTAACCAACTGAGCCACCCGGGTGCCCACACCTCCAAATTTTTTAAGTGTAGACTTCACATAGCAACTTCCTTTCAGAGAGACAGATATACATATAAATTTATAGATATAGATCTGTGTGTATATATGTACATAGATATATGGGGGAAAGGGGAAAGTAACTTTGCCTTTGAGAAACCTTACAAACACTATTTCAGCCAAGTAATCAAGGTTAACATCAACAATGATAGGTAATGTTGATAATTATGTGTCATTAATAGGATGTGATACGATGTCTTTATCTGTGTTCTTCCTCCTGTAAACATATAATTCCATTCTAATGAGAAGGAAAAATTCAGATAATTCCAAATTAATTCAAAATACCAGCACTCCTCAAATCTTTCAAGGTCATCAAAACCAAGGAAATTCTTACAAACTGTCAAAGCCAAGAGAAGCACCAGAAGATAGGAATATAAAATGCAAAGTGGTGTTTTGGATGGTATCTGTAACAGAGTAATATTAGGTAAGAACAAAGGGAATCCAAATAAAATATGGACTTTAGTTAAAAATAATATATCAGCATTTGTCACTTAATTGTGCCAAATATACTATATTAATGTAACATATTGAAAATAGCAGAAACTGTATGTGGGATATACGGAATGTCTCTGTACTATCTTGACAATTTTACTGTAAATCTAAAACTAATCTAAAATAAAATGTGTTTCTTGTAGTGAAATTTTCAAACATGTTTTGTATTATAGTGACACTTTAATTTTGAACATGAACTTCCTTGACATTTTAGCTTTGAGGTATTCAACAGTTATTACATTGTTCTTGAAACCTTTCATTCTCCCAAGGCAATTTTTTTTTCAATGAATATTTATTATTATACTAGGTAAATCTTTTAATGGGGGTTATTTTAAATAAGATTGTTTCGATGAGGTTTGTAAACCTTTGCTACTAAACAGTTTAAACAAATTTTGTACATAATGGAAATGTAAATCAATGAGTATTTTAGAACCAGAGGACTGTTGACTAGTTTTAAGTGACTAAATCACTTAAAAATTAATTAAATCAATTAAATTTAATTTAAAAATTTTAATTTAAAAATAATTAAATTTAAATCATTAAAAATTAATAAAATATCACCAATTACAGGACTGTTGAATCAGCATTTCTAATATTTTTCAATTCAATATCTATTATAAAGTTCCTCTAATAATTATACTACAGCATATTTCAAAGTGCAATAAATAAAATTAGAGTATTTTATGTGAGCTTGGAATAAAATAGGATTTTATCTGAAACCTCCTAAAAATATTTCTGAGTTTAAAACACAGTATGTAATATTCTCCACTTTTTAAAGTTATGCTTACTGGGTTTTTTTGTTTACTTTCTTGCTTATTTTTAATATATGTTGTTAGAGCACTCAGGAAAGCAATTTACACAGAAAATAAACAACTGGCTGACTGCAAGTTATAGTGTTCAAGCAAAATGGCAAGTACTCTTTGAATCACAATTCTAGTTTTGTGGTTTATTTGATTGTAAATTGTACAACATAATAATCACTCTAATTTATTCCTTTCTATGGTTGCTTTTGTGTGCTACCAAACATACAAACAATTTGCATAATGTAAGCCATTGGAACTTTTGACATTTATGACAAATGAGGCTTCTGGGGGGGCTATTTTCAAGCTGCTGTTAATAAGTGGCATTTGAACACAATCAGAACTATCCAATAATGTAGTTTTTTCCAATATTATTCAGTTCAATATTCCATAGTTTCTAAAATAATTTCCTATTAAAATAATTTCCTATTTGACACATGGGGTAAGTGCATTTTGAAACTTGTAAATACAAAAATTTTCCAATTATAGTGTTACTAATTGCATTACTATCAGCATGATTTTTATTCCATGAAACTTTATTCTGTTGCTCACATCATCAATTTCTATAAATGTGTCATAAAAAAACAAAAATAAAGTACCTTTTTTTGGTCAACATGAAGAAAAAAGTAAGAGCTTGAGAATTAAATATTGTGTTTTAATTTCCATTTGTTTCTACCAACTTCCTGTGAACAATCATTAATATCTAGTCTGGTGCATGGTAATTGTGTAAGATGCAGGCAAAAGAGGACATGAAGGAATATTTTGTAACCTTTAGATATTTATAAAAGAGAAAAAAAGAGTCAAATTAATGGTTCAGCCATCCCAATAAGTGATGAAGCAATGTGTTTAAAGATGGACATAGCTCCACTGGACTCACCAAGCACTGGGCTCCCAGAGAAGGATTCTGCTCCCATGTTGTTCTGCATTATTTATAGAGGAAGAGAAGTAGAGAAACATCTAGTTGTTTACAAGAAAAAGAAGAGATGGGGGTAGTTAATCAGTGAAGAAACTGTCCCCCCTCCAAAAAAAAAAAAAAAGAAAAAGAAATACCTTCACAGATCTGACACTGGCATTAATCTGTTCTTCAGTTGAGTTAAATCAGACTGGATGAGTCAACTTCTTAAGCTACTTGGAAGGAGAAGGATGTGAATCTCCTAGACTTGTGTTTTTTCATAAGAATGATAATCCCAACTGAAAATGGTATTTATTATTGATCTTTTACTGATAAAATTTTATCAAGTAAAGAAATTTCTATTCTGCCTTGAACATTTTTTTCAAGCAATTGCATATAAATGTAATGAGTCTTACTGGTATTGTGAGTTTAGAAATCTGCCCTGCCTAAGTTTCCTCTTGTTTTTTCTGATAGCTCATTGGATAATTAGATTGCATTAAAAAATCCCAAGTAAAAGGATTTTATATATGAAGAACTTTGCAATTATTCTTTTCTTTCAGCATTCATTTTGTAATGAAAGTGAGCTTTCTGCAAGTTAACAATTAACTTTCTTTTCTCAAATCTGGATTCTTTTGTTTTTAAAGACTAATTTTTTGGAGCAGTTTACAGTAAACTTAAGAGAAATGTACAGAGATTTCCCAGATATGCCCTGTATTCACACATGCATAGCCTCTTCCATTATCAATATCACACACCAGATCCTACATTGGAAAACCATAATCATCCAAAGTCCATTTTTTTACCTTACTTTATGGGTTTGGACAAATGATGATGATATATACCCATCATTATAATGTCATCCAGAGTATTTTCACTGGATACCTGGATATGTGGTTATATTTATACCTTAGTTTTTAATGTTTTTGTTGCTAACATAAATGGTATTGTGGTTTTAATCTCATTTTCCTCTTGTTCATTGTTGGTATCTAGGAAAGCAATTGACTTTTGTACATTAATCTTGTATGCTTCAAACTTGCTATAAATTGCTTATTTTTTACAAGAATTTTTATGTTGATTCTTTTGAATTGTCTACATAGATTATCATGTCATCTGAAAACACAGTTGTATGTCTTCTTTTATACTCTTAAATTTTTTATTTCCTTTTCTTGTCTTATTGCATTAGCCAGAGCTTGCAGTATGATGGTGAAAAAGGAGTGATGAAAGGGGACAACCTTGCCTTGTACCTGATACTAAACAGGAAAGCTTTGAGTTTCCAACCACTAAGTATGATGTTTGCTGTAGACATTTTGTAGACACTTTTTATGAAATTAAAAGTTTCCTTCTAGTTCTAGTTTACTGAGAATTTTTAGCATGAGTAGACGTGGATCTTGTCAAATGCTTTTTTTTTTTGGTTCTATTAATATGATTATGTGATTTTTTTTTTTTTTTAGCCTGTTGATGTGGTGGATTACATTAATTGATTTTCAAACGCTGAATGAGTCTTGCATACCTGGGACAAATCCTATGTCGTGATGTATAATTCTTTTTATACTTTTTTTTGATTTGATTTGCTAACATTTAGATGAGAATTTTTGAATATATTTCCATGAAAGGTTGTTTTGTTTTCTTATAACATCTTTATTTTGATATTAGGGTAATGTTGACATCATTAAATGAGTCAGGAAATATTCCCTCTGCTTCTATCTTCTGAAAGAGATTGTAGATTATCGGCATATTGTTTCCCTAAATATTTGGAAGAATTCAGTAGTGATTCTATGGATCCAGTGCTTACTGTTTTGGAAGGTTATTAGTCTTTTGATTCAATTTCTTTAATAGATACAGGCTTATTCTGATCCTCTATTTCTTCTTGAGTGGTGGTGACACAATAGCAGATTGTGTCTTTCAGGGAATTGGTCCATATCAGCTAGGTTATAAAATTTGTGGGCATAGTTGTTCACAGTATTTCTTTATTAACGTTTTAATTTCTGTAGATTTATATTGATGTCCCGTATTTCATCTCTGATATCAGTAATTTAGAGTCTATCTCTTTTTTTCTTAGTTAGCCTGGCTAAAGTGTTATCAATTTTATTGATCTTTCAAAGAATAAGCTTTTGGTTTCATTGATTTTCTCTACTGATTTCCCATTTTCAATTTTACTGATTTCTGCTCCATTTCTTATTATTTATTTTCTTCTGCTTAATTGGATTTAATTTGCTCTTCTTTTTCTTGGTTCCTAAGATGAAATCGTAGGTTGCTGATTTTAGATATTTCTTCTTTTCTGAGATATGTATTCAATGCTATAAATTTCCCTTTAAGCACTGCTTTTGCTGCACTGAACCAAAATTGTGTTTCATTTTTATGTAGTTCAAGATGTTTTTAAACTTTTCTTGAGATTATTTCTTCATCTCATGTGTTATGCAGAAGTGTATTGTTTAATCTCCACTTATTTTGGGATTTTCCAGTTATTTTTCTGTTATTGATTTCCAGTTTAACTCCAATGTGATCTGAGGGCAGACACTGTATGATTTCCAATCTTTTAAATTTGTTCAGGTGTATTTTATGGCCCAGAATGTTAATATATCCATGTAAGCTTGAGAAAAATGTGTGGTCTGCTCTTGTTGGATAAAACAGTCTACAGATGTCAATTATAACCAGTTGATTGATGGTGTTGTTGAGTTCAACTATGTCCTTAGTTATTTTTAGCCTGCTAAAATCTGTCCATTTCTGGGAGAAGAACACTAAAGTCTTCAGCTATGATAGTGTCTTTATTTCTCCTTGCAGTTCTGTCAGTTGTTGCCTCATGTTGTTTGACATGTGCATTAGGCACATACGTGTTAGAAACTATTAGGTCTTCTCGGGGAATTGCCCCTTTATCATCATGTAATTCCCTTCTTTAGTCCTGATAACTATCCTTATTTTGATATCTGTTCATTCTGAAATTAATATAGATACTCCTGCTTTCTTCTTATTAGCATTAAATGATATATTTTTCTATATCCATTTACTTTTTGAAATCTATATGTCTTTATATTTATAGACAACATATACTTGGATTACAGCTTTTGATCTACTATGAAAATCCCTATCTTTTGGTTGGTGCATTTAGACCACTGACATTCAAAGTGGTTATTGATACAGTTAGGTTAATGGCAACCATATTCATTAGTTTTTTATGTTGTCTTTCTTCATTCCTATTTTTATCTTCCACTCTTTTTCTGCCTTTTGCAGTTTAAGTCAAGCATTTCATATGATTCCAATTTCTCTCCTTTCTTATCATATCAGTTATGCTTTTTTCCCTCACTTTTTTCAGTGATTTTCAGTGTTTTCAGAGTTTGCAATATACCTTTACAAATAACCCAAGTCCAATTCAAATAGCACTATACCACTTCCCTGGCAATGTGAGTACCTGACAATAACAAAATATTCCTAATTCTTCTTTCTCCTCTATTCTATTATTGCAGGGCTATTCATTTCTTGTATATATATATAAGCATACATCCATATATATGTATATATGTGCATAAGCATACAAGACCAAATACACTGTTGCCATTATTATTTTCGGACAAAAATCTGTTGCCAAATCAATTAAGAATAAGAGAAATAAAAGTTTTTGTTTAGTCTTCATTTATTGCTTCTTCGATGCTCTTCCTTCCTTTATGTAGACCGTATATTATTTTCTATCTCCCTAAAGAAGGTAGGCAGCAAATTCAATTTTTGTTTGTCTGACAGTCTTTATTTCTCCTATACTTTTCAAGGATATATATAGAGAGATTTTTTAAAAATCGATGCAACATATTTAAAAATCTATTACTCACCAACAAGAAAAATAATAGAAAATCTAATAGAAAAATGGTAAAGTATTAAACAGGAATGTCATAAAATGATATCCAAATGGTTGATAAACCAATGAGAGAGTAGTCAATGCTATGAGTCATCAGGGAAATGCAATTTTAAAATGTAATGCAGTATCCATCCACACCCATTATAAGGTGTAAATTAAAACAAGAGAACAACTTATAGAGACTATGGCATAACAGGAGTGCTCATAAAATATTGATTAGAATGTAAATAAATATGGTCATACATAATCAAACTGAATATATGTATTTTCTACTACCCAGCAGTTGTACTTCTGGGTACAAACTCAAAAGAATTGTTCTAAGATGTTCATCAAAAAACATATAGTAGGGGTGCCTGGGTGGCACAGTCACTTTATTTCGGCTCAGGTCATGATCTCAGGGTGGTGGGGTAGAACCCCCTGTCTGGCTCTGTGCTAGATGTGGAGCCTGCTTGGGATTCTCTCTCTCCCTCTGCCCCTCCCCCCCTTTTCTGTCTCTCCCTTTCTAAACAACAACAACAACAACAACAACAACAACGAAAACACTATTCATAATAGCCCTCAGCTGGAAAACTCTTAGAAGTTAATATGCAGTAAATTGGATAAAAAAAATGTGTTATATACTCACTGACTAAAAATCTATACTGTAACAAAAATAAACTGAAATTCAAGCAACTAGAAACAATTTAGATAAATCTCACAAACATATTGATGAGAAAGGAGCCAAGCATAAAATATTACATGTTGTATGATACTATGTATATAAAGTTAAAAATAAGCAAAACTATTCTAAGGCAAAAATTACAACAGTATCTGTATTAGTCAGGTTTCTCCAGAACCAGTGTGTCAATTATAGAGTGTGTGTGTTTATATGTATGTGTACATATATGTATATACAATTACACATATATATGTTTATATAAGAAGATATGGATTCCTATATGTGTATACATGAGACATGCATATATATATATATAGGTATAAAGAGATTTATACATTATAAAAGATTTAAAATACAATATTTTGCATATATTACATAGACAAATACATATATAATAAATCTGTGGTTTTAGGACATGTTCATCATTTAGAAAGTCTATAGATGTTTCTTGTTTTTATAGTTTATTTTTTATTATTTTGTTTCCAAAATGCCTAAAATTATTTCTTCCTCCTCATGAATGTGATTCTCAGGAATCATTTACCATTTCCATAATTTTTTGCTTTTGAAGCAACTGTAATTATTTTAAATAACTTTAAATGTTAGTGTTTTAATTAAGACTTTTAAAATTGAAATGTCATCAGCACTGTTAGCTTCTGAACTAAATTATCAGAAACACTGGGAAATGAATACTTTTTTCAAACATTAAATAAAATAAACTAAATAAATCCTCATATTTATATATATGACATCACATTGAATTACATGTTATTCTCATTTTTAATCATTTTCTGTCATTATTTTGGATTTTTTATAAACCATTTTATTTTTTTATAACCCATTTTAAAGTTCTTTCACAAAAATGAGTTATCAGATACTATTACAATGACTATAAATGGGTAGTATTGAGCTTCATTTCCATTTTGAAGAAATTAAAAACTGGAGGACAAGTGAATAAACCATATATTTTTATTGTTAATTTGGACCTCATTATGCAATGACACAAACATCCTTTTATGAGACTTTCCATTGAAATGAACTTCTAGTTCATGAATATTTTTGAAAACTGGTTAGAAATCTTGTTTGTAACCATTTCTTGATTCTGTTATTACAATAAACTAAATTTATTTAGTTTATTGTAACTGGTAGTTCTCTACCTAAGCTCTAAAAGATACCTGAGAAGTGACCTAATACACAGAGAAATGTTGAATGCAAAATTCAAAAACATGGTTAGAAAGAAGATTTTTCCCCTATAAATTATTAAAATAAAAATATTTATTTTCCTAAAGTTGCAATCTTTCAGATTAGCAATCTATATCAAACTAATGTTTTCTTCAAGATGTTAAAAAGAAATAATTTTGATGGTTACATAAATTTTAGTTTTATAAAATTTATTAGATTCTTACTGTTAAGTACAATCAAGATATATTCCTTCTTTCAATAAATTTTTATTAAGCATCTTCTATTTCTATTTTCATGGTCTGGCTCACCAAAGTGCTTACAACCTAGAGTTTAAAGTCATACATACATGTGACTAAGTATTTATACCTTTCTATCTTTCTTTCTTTCTTTTTTTTATCCTAGACAAGTTTTAACATGGATGAGAGACTATTCTGGAAGACAGAAAACTACAAAATACTTGCAATCAAAGTGATAGGAAAGATATTATTTGTACATTCTAAATAAATAAAAAATAAACTAAAAGATATAGGAAAGCACCACATGCATATGAAATGTCAAAATTCAAAGAATTCTCCTTATTTCAAGTGGCATATAAACCACTGTCTCCTAAAGAGTCACAATCTCCACCACCTATTCTTTGCAAAATTGATTACTGAAAAGAAGTTAAAAATTATATATCAACTATATGAAACACAGCTGATTTTTGCCCACCTGTTCACAGTACATCAGGACATGCTTCTACTTGATAAATGAGCTGGAAAATAAAGCATATTATGCAAATATGCAAGAAGATACAGTTGTGACTGATATTTGTGCATGTAAAATGTGTTACAGTAAAGAATATAAAGTAAAAACTACAGCTGAGTTTGTAAGTATACTTTTGTCAGTCTTCAGAATGCTGAAGTTTGAATCAATATATAAATAAAGCAAAGCACAGCAGATGGTCCTTAACAATACATTTACTACTACCAGAAACATTCTATATCTTACAGTATTTTGAATTATTTGCTATTTGTGATCTATAAAGAATAAACCTGATTTTTTTCACTCATATAACCATACAAAAAAAGTTTTAATACAAAAAAAGAATATAAAATATATTTTGTATATATATATATATCATATATATATTGCTTGAGATTCTCTCTCTTCCTTTCCCTTTGCCCCTCCCTCTACTCTCTCTCTCTCTGTCTCTCATATATTATGTATTATGTATATATTTTATGTATATATATATTTTGTTTACAATGAAGTTAAAAAAAAGAAAAATATTAAAAGTGTAGCCTAACTCTAGGTTTGCAAACTGTATTACTTTCTAAGCCCATGGCTAATTATCCCTTTGAAAATACTTTTAAATAACCAAGTTGATGATGAGAAACATCCCACAATTACTTAATATCATGCCATTTAACATGGAAAAGAAAACAGTTCACATTTAAGATCTTTTGCCTAACTGTCACAATTAAATGTTCCTCAACTTTCAAATTCTTAAGCTTTTCTTTTCTAAAAGTTTTTGAAACTCATTTTCTTAACAACTCAAATTAATGTATGGATTTCTTAAAGGCTTATATTTGGAGTGTCACTTGCAAGCATTTTCCATCTAACTAAATGTTTTCCACTAACACCAAGAAATCAAAAAAATTCTTTTTCTCAATAAATACACTACACTTCTAGTATTATAGTTAAACAATCGTTTTCTGACTTACAACTGTAAAATAAAGTCTCTATAACACCCAACTGGAAAAGCACACCACTTTACTGACAATAAAGTCTCCATGTAGCACTGTTATAAAGATCAGTAAGGGAGGCCTGCGTGGCTCAGTTGGTTAAGTGTTGGACTCTTGATTTCGGCTCAGGTCATGATCTCTGGGTCTTGGGATCAAGCCCCTCGTCAGGCTCAGGGCTCAGCGGAATCTCAGAATCTCTGCTTGAGATTCTTTCTCCCTCTTCCTTTACCCCTCCCTCCACTCTCTCTCTCTCTCATATAAATAAATAAACCTTAAAAAAAAGATCAGTGAAAAACAATACAAAAGGCTTTTAAATGTATGCTATTGCATGGTAAAAATACACAATTCATAAAGAGAAAATGTCAATCAAAAATGATGTTATCAGATTTTTTCAGTTGATTTCTGTCCTTGGGATTTCATGCTGTCTTACAGTCCCTTCCCACTATGAATACGGTCTGAAAATAGCGACTGTGTCAAGAAATCACAGAAGCAGCTTTTTATACTCTCAAAAATGTTTTAAAAAGAAAGAAGACAAGATTTATGCCTACTAAATGAACTAGACCTTTCAAACTTTCAATCTTCTCTTTCATCATAATTTTGTATTTTTCTACTTTTAATATATTTTAGTCTTTTTCCCTACTTTCAAGTGGAAATAAAAAGGACAAATTCAACTAACATTCTGAAACTCTGAACATAAGTATCCAGAGAGACAATTTAAAACATGAAACTATCTCCTTGGACTGTAATTGTCTAAGGTTAATTTGGAGACAAGTATTAATGGTTTCTTAACCTGTAGGACAACATTGTAGATTACAATTCTCCATAGGCAAAATATCTTCAAACTAACTGTACATAATTTAAGGAATGATTACAAAAGGAAAGAAATTCATTAGCTGGACTTTCTTTTGAAGTAAATCTTGAAAATTTACAATTTTAGGCCATCAGGCATATTATGAACATAGAACCAAATGTGCTAAAATAACTTTTACAGTCTCCTCCAAAAGTGGGAGTTATTTTGTCTTTTCTTTCCACAGGATTAATGAATATTGTAGATTTTCTTTGTAAGACACACTAACCTTCGATCAAGACATGTAAGCAGACTTTCACATGGTCTCAAGTATTCCTGAGTATTCTTCAACATTCAAAAGTATTTTTTTGGCTTCTGTTATTTATTTTAAGAGAGGAAAATCACAAAATCTAACTGAGTAAGAAAGGGTTATTTGCAGATCATGTGTGTTGGCTCCAAGGAGCAACTTTCAATTCTCAAGGAGAATTTTCATTGTTGGATTTATTGTCACTGACTGGGCTCTTTTCCACTGCTATGTCATAGTCCTTCTTTCCTACTGGATCACTCTTCCATTATCCCTTCCCGATATTCCTTTAAGCCCAAGTTCTTGTTTGTTGAAGTAATTGAGTTACTCAAGCTTTATATTTTATAGTGAAACACATGGTATTTTCAGCATGTATCCTCAAATAAAGAATTTCCAGACTATCTTACCTATTTTTTAGATGCATAGCAACCCCTTTTATTAGTGCTTATAATTTTTTTAATCAGAAAAACTTTCCAACATGCAACTGGAGCTCCTCTTCTTCAGAAATATTTCCTGTACTTTGTTATTGCCCCAGAAGAAGCAGAAGACCTGATTCCAACACCAACTGGTTGAATTGTACCGAATATTGAGCAGCCCTGGAAAATGTATGAGGACATACTCCAGACATTAGTATACGGACAACCACATGTTTAAAACTTATACCTTATGTAAAGGATGTTTCACCTGAATTGTTGGTCGGGATGCAATTCCTGGAAAAAAGTAAACATGTTCTATGTTCTAAACTTACAGCTATATTTAACTGTCATTAGGATACTATGTTATTGATAAGTTTTTAAGTTGTTTTGATGAGGATATGACTATTTTTCATAAGAAAAAAGCATCTGCTAGTGCTTAAGATATAAAAGGTAACATCGACTATATTCACCTTTGTTGACTAGAACTCTGAAGGCAGTCATAAGAATGATGTAACCCTAGACTCAGAGAATGTAAGTCAGGTCTAAAACACTCAGTCAGCATAAAAATAGAGTTTGCCTCACCAGCATCAAAAAACCCCCCACAGTATCAGTCTCTCTGTTTCCCTGGAGTGCACTAACTGGCTGTGGACCATTTCACATATGTCATAAGGTCACTCTAACCCCATTACTCTCTTTGAGATAAAGAACATTCATGAACAAAGTATCATTTTGATGCACACACTAGGAATAAAGATCAAAGGATTTAGATAGACTATCAAAACATGGCGGAAAGGCAGCGTCTGCTTCTCCTCTGTTGGTTTGTAAAGTCACTGTTTGGTGATGAAGTTAGTTAAGCAGCCATATTAATTAAGTGAATGGCCCCTTGACCACTTGACTGAAGAGACTATTTGAAAGACACGTGAACAGAAATACATTATGTCGTAAGTAGTAAATGGTTTGTAGTTTTCTTGGTTGCCTCTTTCAATGGCATCCTTGAATTTCATCTTTATTTTGAACCCAAGCCAAAATTCAGAGTTTTCATTCAAATGTAATAATTGTCAGTTGGCTAAAATAAAACATAATGCTGAATCTTATATGGCAGCAGTGACTGAACAACTAAAATTGTCCTGCTGCTGCTTTCTTTTTCCTCTCCATGGTTTAATCTTAATAGATGGATTGCAGTGAACTCAGATTTAGACCCCTGACTAAAATGTTCCTTTGCCTTCCAATCTGAAGCAACCAACAAACTCTAGTTTTTCTCCTTGTTATCTAATATTAAGAGCTAAAAGAACCCTTAACAGGCTTCAAGGAAGAAAAAAAAGAGCATTTTTCTCTTATTTATCTTGGAATGATGAGCCTTGCTGCAGGAAGAGAGAAAGGTACATCTGAAGGGAAGGAGAATTGCTAAAGATAAACTTCAGTTCCTCAAACTGCCTGAGATCAACATTGCATATTACAGAATGTAAATCATTCTGTAATCTTCATATCATGAAGAAAATGTAATAATAATACATACTCTGGGAAAGTTGCATGATGCATATTAAGTAACTTGAAATCTTTAAAGGAATGAGAATTATAATCACAAGTGCTTTACATGGTTTTTAACATTTTGATGACTCTTCACAATTGTATTTTTACTTTCACGTCTACATTTTCAGAATTATATTTACTTTCTTTACATGCCCTAACAATTTAGAGGTGGATATTATCCTAGAGGTTCACATAGTCAGATTTTTACATTTTTTGACGTTGAACCAAAGGAAATTACCATTTTTGAGGGTTAGAAATGGTTCACGACCGGCAATTTCATGTTGCTCAACTTACTTGGATTTGAACATTGAATCGCTGTCATGTACTCACAACATGGTTATCCCTTTATTCCGGCTTTCCCGCCAAGAACATATGTAATTCTAGAAATAAAGTAATAAATTTTTCACATTTTCTGTAAGCGCTAAAATGTATGTAGTTTCATAGCTCTGGTGTCATTGTGAAAAGGCAGAATTTATATTATGCTATCTACTCTCGTCCTTTTCAAGATATTTAGCAGTGTTGATCTATTGAAACAGCTGGGCCAACTTCTAAATAGCCAGATTTTATCTCAACATATGAACCATAGAGTCGCAGCCAAAATCTATCTTTGAATATGAAATCTGGTGGCTGAAAATTTGCTATGATCTATAATCTAAAATGTGCCAGTGGCTTTAGGTGTTGATTTGTTGGTTTGTTGGACTTAATTTGAACACACACACACACACACACACACACCCCAATTTGTCTAACCAGATCCTGGCCGGACCAATTTCTAAAACAAACAAAGGTAAATACTCGCGAGTTATATTCATGCCTATCTGTGTAAGAAAGACATGAGAACTTTCCTTATTAGGAAGGAAAAGAACGGTAATAGGTATAAAACTGTGTTATACAAGGCAGCTCTTAAATGTATTTTGTAAATATAAATTTTATGTATTAAATTATGTCCCTAAAAATGAGCTTCATTGAAAAGACATTTAAACCCCTGTATTCACAAGGCTATATTATCAGGAATTAGAACACTGAGGTCAAGAAAAATATTCTATATATTAGTGAGAACTATATTGAAATTACATTTTAATATACCTTAAAACTAAATCCATAGAAATGGGAATACATTTACATGAGAACTTTCTAAAATTCTATGCTAATTAAGACACAGGTAGAAATATCTAGGAATGATTTTTGTGACACACCGAAGTATAGCAGTGTAAAAACTGATTTAATTATAAAGATAAATAACATAAAATTTTAATATGATCCAATGTCCTATTAAAATCTTTACTTTTATAAAATAAGTCACATTACACAAATCTGAGCTTACAAAAGGCAGAATAACATAGTGATAAAGGCATCACTAGCATCTGCTTGACGGGAAAGATACGGCCCAGCAAAAAAAAAAAAAATCATATGACTTAGCCCAGTGAATTAGATGTGCACCTTTTTCTAGGTATTTTATTTGGAACATTCAGGAAAGTTAAGGGTTATTCAAAATGAGACTTGACAAAGAAGATGGCATTTTTGTCTCTGAACCTTTATATGTAACTGGTTAATTCATCCATCATTGATAGCACAGAATAACAATAAAAAAGTCAGCTAAAGCAAATACTTCTATCTCATTATACTTTACTTGCCTTCTTGTTTTCTGTTCATATTCTCCTGTCTTTCTGAGTCCTGTTTTAAATTCTTATTTCTCAGGATCACCCAAATCCACCCTCACCTCCTTATTTAGGAGACTTATGGTATGTGAAATGCCTATTAGCTGGAAATTCAATATACAAGCACAGTGAATTATAATCATTTTGGGATGAGGTGAGAGACGATATAATAAACTGTTGAATACAATTATATGTATCATAAAACCTCACAACAAACCTGTGAGTTACTTTTTAATAAATGAGGAAGCTACAGCACAGAAAAGTTATTTTCATGATGTACGTCAAATCTGTCATGAGATTCTCTATTTCATTTTTAGCATATATCCAGAACCAGAACACTTCTCTACCATCACTACCTTGGTCAAAGCCACCACTGTTGCTCAGCTGGAATACTTCAGTGTTCTGCTGCTTCTGCCCCTGTCCCATATGGTGTATTAGAATCATAGCAGGATATTATACAATAAATTCAGATATGTCACAACTCATTTTGAAATCCTCAAATGGCTTCCCCTTTCACTTAGAGAAAAACACAAAAAGCCCTTTTACAGTCTATAAGGCTCTATATTATTTTTACATTCACTCTGTTTTCCATCACTCCATCCTCAGATCATTCTGATTCACTGTTTTTTTTGTTTTTTTGTTTATTCTTTCTCAAACAAGCCTCTTCAAAGTTTGATCCTTGCAAGTACTTCTCCCTCTGCATGGGAAGTGTTTCCCTTAGATATCCGTATGACATATTACTTCATTTCTTGCAAGTCTCTGAGTAAAGGTGACGTGGACAATCAGGCCTTGCCTAACTCTCCTATACAAAACAGAAATCCCACCCACTCCCATTCTCTGGCTTTCTGTATTTCTTTTACCATTTTTTTTCTTCAGTAGCTTTTATTATCAGTTGTAGATTATATATGCTTATTTGTTTACTGTATATCCTTCTGACTAGACTGTAAACTTCATGAGGGGTAAGATGATTTCATGCACTATGTTCCCAGTGCCTGGCCTAATGCATGCACATAGTAGGTAAATGATAAATAACTGTTGAATTTATCCATGATCCATTCCTTACCAGGTATTCAGTCTAAGGCAGTCATGGTAATACCATCTCCTAGGAAAGGTTTGTTTAAAGAATGGTTTTGTGACATCAATATAGCCAATGTCACACAAAAGGAGGTCGCCAGAGGATTCTGACAATTTCTCCTGTTCCTCAGATAGTGAGTCCTCAGAAAGACTATTCCCTTCTGCCTTTGCTTTTACTTTGTGGAAAGAGATGTCTGGAACTGCTGTTGTCATCATGTTCTGGGCCTTCACCTGCCACAAACACTGTGGATGTCAGGGAGGAGAGGTAGAAGGACTGAAAGAAATTTGATGTCATTTTTGAGCTCCCAAATCAGTCATCTTGGAGAATATCCTATCTCTGGGCTTTTTGCTACCCAAGTTAACATATTTCCTTACTGTTTAAACTTGAATTAGAGCTCTCCGATTTGTGGCCAAAGCACTGTTCCCCTATTACAAAAGGTGGAATTCGGCCCTTGAAGAAGAGCTTGCCATATGACTTATTTTGGCCAATGAGACATTATAATTGTGACCAAAGCCAGAATTTACAAACCACTGGGAAATGGGGGCTTTCGTGCTTGCTGTCTTTGGAATGCTTTAACAGACAGTACGAAACAATTCCAGGCTAACCTACTCAATGATGAGAGACACTGGATGATGTGAAATGCACAATTACTACCACTGAATCAGCTGACAGCCAACTACCAAACATGTAAGCAGAGCCATTGACTGCTAGATGATTGCCAATGCATGAATGAATCAAGTCAAGCCCAGCAGATATGCTGCTTTAGCTGAACTAAAACCAAATGGTCCCCAAACTGTGAGCTAAGGAAGTAGGTGTTATTTATACCACTAAATATTGGGTAGGTTATAACACACCAAATCTAAAAGAAATAGCATTTTGACTAATATATACAGCGACAAAGCGGAATTTGTTTGCTTATACAACTATCCCTTCCATCTTTGCAATATTAAGAGAATTCAATACTTTCATATTCTAAACCTACATATCTAGACAAAGATGAAGTTAAAAAGGGTCACCATAAATACCACAAATAACAGTATGGTGAAAATTCAGAAATAATAGAAAAACTTAGTTCTAGTCCCAATTTGTATTTCTAAGGCACCTTTCTTTCATTAGAGATGATTCTTATGTCACATCAATCCCAATGGGTCCTGGTCCACCGCTTTCCATTTGCACTGGTGCATAAGAAGTAGCTCTTACAGATGTAAAGGAGGCTGCCTATCTGCTAAGCATTTTGCCATTTGGTAAACATGCTGATGTGTAACACAATTACAAAAATAAATCTTGCATATCTGGAATAATGGCTGAGTTATTCAGCATGCCGGTGTTGATTCTTCAGAGTTGGCTGACATGCACAAATGAAGGTAAGCCACAGCCTGGCTTGCTCTAGGCAGCCTGGTATTCCTATTTGACTAAAATTTTTTTTTTTTTTACTTTGCTTTCGAATTGCTTTGCTCAGATTAAATCTCTGCTTTTAAGGTTTTGTCTTAGATGTAAAAAAACCTTTTTTTTTTTTTTTCCAACCTCAGGATGTCATATAGAAGATCTGGCTTGAGTCAGAACCTATCAATGGCAAAGCTCTTTAGATATTCATTCTGGGAAAATCTGGATATTTTAAATTAAACATCACAAGTTCTGGACTTTCTAGTAATAACCATGTCATAGCAATACATTCTTTAGAATCAGTGGAAAATATTTGAGTGAAGGAACAAACTGATATACATGTTTGGAGTGGACAGAAATATCACCAACATAGCAAAAATGGGTCATTGACTCAGTTTTAGTTCTTGATAATTTTTATAGTTTTTTTCTGTAATTTTATGTAAATTATTTTAATTCCTTGAGGGTCAATTATCTCATCCATAAAATGGGAATAATAACAGGTCCAAGTAGAGTTCTCAACCTAGTGGTGTGGGTGAGGGCTGGGAGTGAATGTGCTCCAAGGAAGAGAAGAAACTCCTACTTAGAGGCACTTCTCTCGCACTTTTGGCAGAGAGAGCAGAATACGGAAATCAGTCATTCAAGCAAGTATATTCTTTATGTGAAAGAATTCTAACTTGCAAAGTAAATTGTGGGGGAAAGTTATTTTGGTGTTGAGAATAAGAGATGAGCAAAAAGACTTAAACACACACACAGATATCCATAAAAATAGCCTGCAAGCATCTCCACAATTGTTCTTAATTTCAATGACTAAAAACAATGTGAAATTTGTGAAATAAGAAATGGAACAATGGGACATGAAAAAGGAACTAGAAGCCCTATTAAAAATATAACAAAATGATGACACAAAAAATTAACCATAATTAGAAAGAGGTCTTATTAACACTGCATTCAAAAAATAAACAGAAAAAAATGCTGAAATTAAGGAAGCCAAAATTTACAAAACAAAAGACTGTCTAATTCTAGATTCTGTTGTAAAGGAATGAAGGGAGGAAGTTAACTACAAAATTAAAATGCTGTGGTGAGCTTATTAGACTGTATGATTAAAGAAAGAATCCTAGAGTATCCTGGACAGTGAACCAAGGCATCAAATAAAACAATACAAACACACATCAAACGATACAAAGCAAAACAAAACCAAACCTGGGCCTACCATCAAATTTCCATTCTAAAATCCTATTACCATAAGACAGCAGGAAACAGCTACAAAACTTTAAAAGAAAATAAACATAATCTTAGAATTTGCCAAATTGTTTTTATGTGTTAGAATATCTAAAGGCATTTGCAAATATCCAGTACTAAGACTCAGATGTACGTGCCAATAGCCATACCTACTGATGAGCATTCTTCACTATACATAGTTCTTTGATTTACTGTTTTGTGTTAGGTGTTATTTTCTATCGCCTCATTCCACCCCTATTTTCTTTATGTTTTGCTAAAAACAGAACTAGTGTTTTCTAAGTTCATTTTCCCCTAATAATTTGCCAAATATAGCCACTAAAAATAACACTATGATTTATTAAGTTCACAAACTGCCTTCCCTACTATCCCAAGGGTCAGTTTTTACTAAAAGTTTTTTATAACTGTGTAATATAAATAAGCTTTCTTTATTTCTGTAATTTCCTTGCCACCTCAAGACTTCACACCTAAACCAGTTCTCTGCTTATTTTATATTTGTATTATAACCCACACCTAACTTCTTCGTATCAATTTATGTGTTACTCAGAGAAGGCTCAGGGCCATATTATGATTTGCATGGGTCCTAGGACTTCCATGGTCCCTTCCTTCATAAGAAAAAGAGAGAGAAAGAGTGAGAGAGATAAAGATGAGTATAGTTCAGACTTGATTATATTAATTTTCTTCCGATTTTATTTTTTTAAGAGATTTTATTTATTTGAGAGACAGTGAGAGAGCAGAAGCAGGGGGGCAGCAGAGGGAGAGGGAGAAGCAGACTCCCCACTGAGCAGGGAGCCTGATGTGGGGCTCGATCCCAGGACTCCAAGATCATGACCTGAGCTGAAGGCAGAGGCTTAATCGACTGAGCCACCCAGGCACCCAATTTTCTTATGATTTTAAAGAAGTTAAAACATTTTTTCTGGGTCCCCAAACTACAATGGGCCTTAGGCACTGTGTTTACCATGCTTAATGGATGAACCAGTTTTGGATGGTCTTTATTATAATAGCAAAAGAAATACCAAATTACCAGGAATTTAAAACAAGAAAATTGTATTTTTGCTGATTATACATGTCTGTGTTCAGCAGGCTAAGACTGTGATATGTAATGTTCTCACTAGGTGACTCAGACTAGAGGGCTGCCCCTATATAAAATACTGCTTGTCAGTGTGGCAGAGAAAGAATGAGAATATCAAAAGTGAATGCTGACCCCAAACTCTGGATAGGAAGCAGGTTGAGGACTCCACTATGGAAGTTATTTCTTCATGTTGAAACTCAACATCTTTGTCCCTCGACCCATTTCTTTGTCCTACAATGATCTTCCATTAGTACTGGAAATAACTTGGTATACCTCAAAGGCAGTCTCAGTGAATTTCATCATCATTTCCTTGGATTACATTTGAGACATGAGTTTTCTATACCCAAACTAGTTTCAAGCATTTTTTTTAAAGATTTTATTTATTTATTTGAGAGAGAGAGAGAGAGAGAGAACGAACAAAGGGAAGAGCAGAGTGAGAGAACCAAGCAGACTCCACGCTGAGTGCAGACCCTGACATGGGGCTCAATCCCAGAACCCTGAGATCATGACCTGAGCCAAAATCAAGAGTCGGATGCTTAACCAACTAAGCCACCCAGGGGTCCCTATACCCAACCTAGTTTAAACAACTTGCCACTTGGTTCATTTGAGGCTAGAAATAACCAGGAAATCAAATTCCAAAAATCATAACATCATTGCCATACACTTTTGTAACTAAGAAATACCCCTTAATTTCCAACATCTCAAACTTTGTATCTTTTTTAAACTGTGGTAATTTTTTATGCATAAGCATACTTTCTTAATTTTCTCTTCTCCCGTTATTTAATACATTAACTTGTCTTATTTTTATACTTATCCATATGTATTTTTTCTAAGTTTTTTTTCCATCTTCTTATTCTAACTTCACAATAATTTGTGGTGATACAAATGATATGTTGTACTAGGGTTAGTTATTTTTTTCTTTATCACCCTTACTAAACCGTGAGGGGTTATGATTTATTAATTTATATTCTTAGCTTCTATTACAACACTAGAATACACCAAGTTTTTAATTAAATTTGAACAAGACATCCAGAGACCATCTTTTATTTTAGAAGCTAATTTTATATCTGTGTATCCTGTGGCAAGTCACATTAAATTGGGATGACACAATTTTCAGTTTACAATGAAAATAAATGAGTGGGAGATGAACCATGAGAGACTATGGACTCTGAGAAACAAACTGAGGGGGTTGGGGGGATGGGTTAGCCTGGTGATGGGTATTAAGGAGGGCACGTACTGAATGGAGCACTGGGTGTTATACGCAAACAATGAATCATGGAACACTGCATCAAAAATTAACGATGTAATGTATGGTGATTAACATAACATAATAAAAAAATAAGAAAATAAATGAGTACCTTACCTCTAGTCCTTGCTAGCCCTAAGACTCACAAAATTCATACTCTCCCACCTTTCCAAATTCAGCTGTGCTCCTGCCTCCTACTTCAACCTGTATGCCATCATTCAATGCAGTTCAATGCTCTGAGAACATTCCATGGTTTTAACAAGTGGTTGTGTCTTTAACCTCTCTTGTCTTCCTGATGAAGTCAATCACCATTTCAAATATTATCTCAATATGAGGACTTTTCAGCAGAGTTCTCTTGTTCTTATATAACTTTATGCATACCTCTACTATAGTATTTAATATATTAAATTGCTGTTAGTTTATATGAGTTTGTACTTCATTAGGATCACATATAAAACAAGATTGGGAATGCAGAGAGTTTATTTTTTTGTCTTCCAGGTACTGTGTTCAGTGCTTTTTAGACTGTAGGTGTACAAGCATACACATTAATGGAATTAATCTATGCATGTCTGCTGACCATATGAAAGGACAGGACAATGCAGAGAAGAATTGTGTGTGCCTATGCTTTTTTTTTTTTTTTTTTTTTTTTTTAGATTCTGAATAACTGGGAATATTCCTCTTCTGAAGTGTCCTGTTCTAACACCGGATCTGAGCACATCAAACCCAAAGAGTGTGAAGGGTCACTAATTGATGCAAGGGTAGAGGAGCTCAGAGGAAACAATAAGAACATGAGCTTTTCAAAATTGGGGCCAATAACACCCTTCAAGCCACATCTAGTAACTACTATCACTCTGCCAAGGGTGACCCTTATCCTTGTTTCTAAAGCTATACGGTAATTTTGCCTCTTTTTGAATTTTACATAAATGGAATCATACAGAGTTAATTTTGTTCACTGTCTAAAAGGAATGATCTTAATCCCCTTCACCTATTTCACCCATCCTCCTTCTCAGCTTCCCTCTGGGAACCTTCACTTTGGTCTCTAGAGTTAAGACTCTGTTTTTTGCTTTGTCTTTTTCTTTGTTCACGTTTTCTTTCTTAAATTCCACATATGAGTGAAATCATATGGCATTTGTCTTTCTCTGACTGACTTATTTCATTTAGCATTATACTCTCTAGATCCATCCATATTGTTGCAAACGGCGAGATTTCATTCTTTTTTATAGCTGAATAATATTCTATTGTGTGTGTGTACATACACACATACAAATATACATATACATATATACACACGTATTTATATTGTATATGTATTATATATATATATATATATATATATATATATATCACCTCTTCTTTATCTTCTCATCTATCCATGGACAATTGGGCTGCTTCCATAATTTGGGCATTGCAAATAATGCTACAATAAACACATGGATGCATATATCTTTTTGAATTAGTGTTTTCATATTCTTTGGGTAAATACCCAGTGGTGGAATTGCTGGATCACATGGTAGTTCTGTTTTTAACTTTTTGAGGAACCTCAATGCTGTTTTTCACAGTGGCTGCAACAGTTCACATTCCCACCAACAGTGCATGACCGTTATTTTTCTCCAGATCCTCACTAACACTTACTTCTTGGATTTATTATTTTAGCCATTCTGACAGGTGTGAGGTGATATCTCATTGTGGTTTTGTTTGCATTTCCCTGATGTTGAGTATCTTTTCATGTGTCTGTTGGCCATCTGTGTGTCTTCTTTGGGGAAATGTCTGTTCATGTGTCTGACCATTTTTTAATTGGATTGTTTGGTTTTTGGGTGTTGAGTTGTATAAGTTCTTTATATATTTGGATACTAACCCTTTATCAGGTATGTCATTTGCAAATATCTTCTCCCATTCAGTAGGTTGTCTTTTAGTTTTGATGATTGTTTCCTTCACTGTGCAGAAGCTTTGTATTTTGATGTAGTCCTAGTAATTTAATTTAGCTTTTGTTTCCCTTGCCTCAGGAGACATATCCAGAAGGAAGTTGCTATGGCTGATGTCAAAGAGGTTACTGCCTGTGTTCTCCTCTAGGATTTTTATGGCTTTGGGTCTCACATTTAGGTCTTTAATCCATTTTGAGTTTATTTTTGTGTATAGCGTAAGAAAATGGTCCAGTTTTATTCTTTTGCATGTAGCTCTCTAGTTTTTCCAATACCATTTGTTGAAGAGACTGTCTTTTTCCCATTTGGGGGAGATACTTTTATGATAAGAGGATAGTAATTGCTTTCCTGAGTTGTATGGGAAAGGAGGTGTTTCCTTACCTGTATCTTGTTAAGATTTCTTTTAGTAGTGATTAGTAGGGCTCAGTTTCCAAAACCAAATGATGAAATTCCAGTCATGACCACTCAGGTTAAAAAGCCAACTAAAGCTCAAAATTTGCAATAAAAGAGACCAAATTGGATGATTAACAAATAGGTATATTAAGTAGAAAAATATAGATAGGAAGGGAGCTGGGATCATACTGTAAAATGGCCAATGGTAAGTTAAACAAATACCATTGCTTTGGTTTGAGTCAGAAAATAACATGAAGAAAATCTTACTTTATCAGATTAATTTGATAGTTACATGCAAGATAAATCATAGGGGAGAGCTAGAGGCAGGGAGAAAGCTTCTAAGTCATTTAAACTTAATGGTTACTCAGAGCAGAAGAATGGGAATAGTGTGTGTGTGTCTCTGTGTATTGTGAGCAAATAAAGCTAACAGATACAACAGACAGTGTGAAGGAAGAATTGACAAGACATTACCAGCTGATTGTAAGTTGCAGTGGAGAAGAGTACAACAAAAATTATATTTGATATTGGGTAATGGCAAAGCACATAAATTGGGCATTCAGGAGAGGTGTCCCATTTCACAGGGAGAGTGAACTTGTTTTAGATGCACTGAATTTTGTCTGATCCTGACATCTCGAAATGAAATTAATAACCAAAAGAGAATTGTGGCCTTCACATGAAGACTGAGATAGCAATAGGAATAAGTAATGAGAATAATGGGGACTCTCAAGACACCCTATTTAATTTTAAATAAAATTTAAAATGATTGAAAAATAATTTCACAGATATTCAAAGTATGTTCTTCCCCTGAGACTGATCTGTAGACTCACTGGTTTAATCACATTACATGTTGAGCTAGTTAATATATAAACAGTATTCTAGCAAGAATTCAAAGCTTTCTTGCTTAAACTCCTAGCAAATAATTGCCAGAATGCAAATAGAGCTTATACTTTTGAACTTTGGAGGCTGAAGTCAAGTGTATAAATGTGTTTAGTTTAAATTAGCTATAGGATGTCAGGACTAGGCAGATGATTTAATTCTTTCTAAACTAGCTTAATGTTACATTCAATTTTCTATATCCTATATTTACACCTAAGGCCAATTTTACATAAATATGTGTATAAAATGAAGTGTTTATTTTTATAGTTTTTTTCTGTTTATTTTTACTCTCCTAGACTTCTTACTGGTTCACACAATTATCTTTTTTTTTTTTTAAGGATTTTATTTATTTGACAGAGAGAGAGGGAACACAAGCAGGGGGATTGGGAGAGGGAGAGGCAGGCTTCCTGCTGAACAGGGAGCCCGAAGCGGGGCTCGATCCCAGGATCCTGGGATCATGACCTGAGCCGAAGGCAGACACTTAACGACTGAGCCACCCAGGCGCCCCTACATAATTATCTTTCCACAGGCTCTAATAATATATTTAGAGTTCAAATCTCATTTCCATATGAGTTATTAGTACTGTTTTCATATACAAAATAGATACTTCATGTTAGCATCCTAACCAAAATAATGATTACAGTGACATATTACTTTTCTTAAGCATGAATTTTAAATTACTAAATTCTTAAGTATTAAGATCTTAAAATTTTACATATGAACTTTATTTTTTTAATTTACTTATTATTTTAGAGAGAGAGTGAGAGGGCACATAAGTGGGAGGGGGGGAGGGAGAGGAAGACCTCAAGCAGGCACCTTGCTGAGCTCAGAGCCTGATGCGGGGCTTGATCTCAAGACCCTGAGATCAGGACCTGAGCCGAAACCAAGAGTTGGACACTTAACCAACTGTGCCACAGAGGCGCCCCAAATTTTTACATATGAACTTTATATTCAGCCACAAAGAGAAATATCAATTTGACTAAAAAGAAGTACGCTAATTAAATTTCAAAATATTCCACTCATATCGCAATTGCAGTAGACTTTAAAGATTTCCAAAAGCTCATATTGATCCCATTTTTATAACATTTAGATTATATTAACAAAAAGTATATCACAGCAATATCAATAAAAATATGGCTACCTACAAAATATCTGATTTACTTAATGTTATATTTCAAAATTTTCTGATCAAAATTTAAAAAAAATGACAGAATTCTAATTAATAAAGTAGAAACTAAGGACAAAATGAACTTAATATAAAAATATATGGAATATATTTAAATTAAATCAATTTTCTGAGAAAAGGATTTGTACAAATATCTAAATGAAGAGGTTGTGAGACATTTCAGAAAAAGATATTATTTTACTTTATTTAAATTGATTAGCATTACAAAATTGCCAACTAACTACTTTACCTTATTTTATTTATCACTGTTATATTTACATAATTATGAAGTATAAAATCAATTGAGCTTTCTCTTTTTTGTTTCAATAATCAACAAATGTTCTTTGAATACCATGAGCTTAGTCAAATGATAGGTGATCTTGGATACAAATAATGGCAAACACCATGGATGTTTATAATTTAGTCTGTAGAAAAATTATAGATGTAAGGGAAAATTGAGAATTAAATATACTTTTCTGTTCATTTATATTGTACCTAAATATCTTTTAGGAAAGAGGGAAAACAAACAAGGTTTAGACTAGAGTAAAAGACTTATGTGCAAAAATGAAAGTATAACTATTCCTCCTCTGCACTAAAAGGTTGTATTAGTTTTCGTTCCTTTTTTTTAAGATTTTATTCATTTATTAGAAAGAGAGAGTGAGCACAAGCAGGGGGAGTGGCAGGCAGAGGGAGAGGGAGAAGCAGGTTCTCCACTGAGCAGGGAGATGGATGCAGGGCTCGATCCCAGGACCCCGGGACCATGACCAAAGGCAGACCCTTAATGGGCTGAGATACCTAGGTACCCCCGTTGTATTCGTTTTCTAAGCTACATAACAAAGAACCACAAATTTAGTGGCTTGACACAATACACGTTTATTATCTCATTTTCCTTGGGTCACAAATCCAGATACAGCTTAATTGGTTCTTCTGCTCAGTTTCACAAGACTAAAATCAAGATATTGGTTGGACTGGACTTTCATCTAGAGTTTGGGGTCCTTTACTTACCTCATGTTGTTTGCAGAAATCAGTTATTTTTGGTGATAAGACTGAGATCTTCAGCTCCCAGAGTTCCCCCTCCCAAGGTAGTTCACCACAGTGATACTTGCTTCTTCAGGCTAGCAGGAGAGCATCTACCCAGTTTTGACTATTCTTTCAGATAATGCCTGGACCCCACCCCCCAAAAATATCCCTTTTGAATACCTGAAAATCAACTGAGTAAGGACTTTATTTACAGTAGTTTCCCCTCATCTGTGATCTCCATTTCCATAGTTTCAGTTACCCATAGTCAAAGGTGTCTGAAAGCAGATGAACCTCTTCTGATGAATCATGAGGTCATTGTAGCCTAATGCAACATCACAATGCCTGTATCATTCATCTTGCTTCATCTCATCACGTAAGCATTTTATCATCTCACATCATCATGAGAAGAAGGGTGAGTACGCTACAATAAGATATTTTGAGAGAGAGAGACCACATTCACATAACTTTTATAACACTTATTGTTATAATTTTTCCATTTTATTAGTTGTTATTATCTCTTACTGTGTCAATTAATAAATTAAACTTCATCACAGGCATGTATGTACAGGAAAAAACATAGTATATACAGCGTTGGGTACTACCTGCAGTCTTAGGTATCCACTGGGAATCTTGGAACATATTCCCTGCAGATAAGGCGGGACTAAGCTACATCTGCAAAATTCTTTGACTTTTGCCCTGTCCTATCAGTTAGAAGCAAATCACATCTTCTGTTCACACTCAAGGGGAAGGGATCACACAAAGATGTGGATAACTGAGAGCAGAAAATTGATTCATTTTAGAATTCTCCTAACCATTACAGCAATAGGACTGTAGCACTAGGAATGTGAAATTTAGTTCTGTTCTAATCAGAGAACTGAAATAAACATGTTTAAACCATGAGTTTTATGGTAAATTTTATCCTGAATGATTTATAATTTCAATAATGGTTATTGTACAATGAGGATTACGAAGAAAAATGGATGCTATAAGTATCACTAAACTCAAACTATATTATGATTTTCAGTTTTTAAATTGCATTATTTGAATATTATGATTTTAAAGTCCTATTGTCACATAAGTAAAACTTAACTTATATGTTTTTGCATTTTCTAACAGGTGTTATTTATAGAATCATTTGCTTATTCAACAGTTATTAACTATCTGAAGTATGCCTGTATATGTGTCAGATTCTTAAAAGTGAATATTCTAGGATAAGAAGACTAAAGTCCGAGCCCCTAAGGAATTCACAAGCTAGTACATATATACTATATAAACACACAATCATATTCAGGTGGAGTTAGCACTAGTGGGTTATTGAAGGCTGGTATAAAGGGATGGGATGGAAAATTAAGACTTCCACACTTAATACAGAAATAGTATCTTGACGAAAAACTCTTTGGATATTGGAAAAATATATAAATTAATACATATACATACAGAAACATATATGCATACATATTCTGTAGAAGAAAAGTGAACTTAATATATTATTGTAAAGTTTGGGAATAGTCCTTTAAGAACACCCTCACTTCTAACGCTAATTGCATGTCTGAGAGACTTCAAGACCACCTTCAGTTTTGATAATTTACTTGAAGGGCTCAGACTCACTGAAAGCTGTCATACCCACAGTTATGGCTTAGAACAGTGAAAGGATACAGATTAAAATCACACAGGGCAGAGTTCAAGAAAGTTCCATACACAGAGCTCCCAGTTGTTCTCTCCCAGTAGAGTGATAGTACTAAATTTCTTGGCAACAATGGGTGATAATACGCAGAATATTGCCAACCAGGGAAGCTTACCTGAGCTTTGGTATTCAGAATTTTTATTAGGGCTTCATCATGTAACCAGCATAGGAGTTGGTCCCTCATGTTACAGACCTCAGCCTCCAGGCCTCCAGAGACTGGACTAATACTGTGTGACCTAAAGCCCCCAGTAAATCACAACGTTAGACTATCTGGTATAGCCCAAGATCCCAAGGTAAACACAGACATTCTTATTAGACATTCTTATTATGACATTTCTTTTTTTATTTAAATGTCTTGTCTTTTTTTTTTTTAAGACTTTATTTATTTGACAGAGACATAGAGAGCACAGATAGGCAGAGAGGCAGGCAGAGGGAGAGGAAGAAGCAGGCTCCCCACTAAGCAAGGAGCCTGATGTGGAGCTCGATCCCAGGACCCTGGGATCATGGTCTGAGCCCAAGGCAGCCGCTTAACCAACTGAGCCACCCAGGCGTCCCTTATTATGACATTTCAAGGGCTTAAATGTCATTTTCCATGAACCAAGAGCACAGGCCAGACTTCCTATTGAGTAAAATTAATTCTAATTGTAAAATGATTAAATTTTTTTAAAAGTTGAGAGAAGTAGTGTACATATACGTTAATCTATGAGTTTGTTCATTACTGACCTGAAACTGGTTTCAATTATTCACAAAATATAACTTGTTTCTATTTTACTTAATTTCTATAAATCAAAGATATGGTATATTGGACAAAATGGGAAAAAAAGCAAGAGTAGTTGGAGGAAAGAGTATGTGGTAAAATAAGTAATAAGTCTGCATTAGAAAACAAAGAAAAATTATGAAAGCTTTAGAAGGCAGGATCTAGAATGTGGAATTTATCTTGAGAATATTGAAGAAACACTACACTAAAGAGTGGTAGGCAGGGCAGTTACATGATCAGATTTTATTTCAAAAACTCATTATGGCTTCCATGTAGAAAAGGTTGGGAAAATATAAGTCTGGAAGTATGAATAAAAGCCAGGTAGAAAATAAGAAAGTCTGAATTAACATTGCAGTGGAGGTTAGAGAAACATTGATAAATTTCAGATTTGTATATCTGGTAAAGCCAATTAAAAGAATCATAAGAGTAAAGGATGAGGAAGCAGGAGGAGTCACAAATGAGGACAAGATTATAGGGCCGGCATGTGGGGGGCCGGTTCCAGAATAGGGGGTTATGGCAGATGACTTTGAGTGCTGCAAACTATTTCTAACTATTCTTTTTCCTTTTCTGATTGTAGATTCTGAAAAGTCAAATGCTCATTTTTACAGTCCATGATTCACTATATTTAGTTCTCTATGTATATGTCAGACTTGAGGGCAACACAATAAGATGAAACCAGTGTTTTAATAGATCTGTGATCTATTTTGAATAATAATTGTTTTAAATTTTTGAGTTACACAGTGATGTATATACTAATAGGTCAATGAACTTACATGGAATAAAATAAAATACTGATCTAGTTCATTGACCTTCATAGTTTTGAAAAGGTTATGTGATCCAAATAGCTAAAATTTTTTATAAGTATTAAGAGTATTATAAAGTTTTGAATGGAATGTTATGATGGAAAAGGGAAGCTTCAATATCTTAATGGAGAAGTAGTATAAGAAAATAATCTTTGGATATTGGAAAGATATGTATCTAAGTATCTATATCTATCTATCTATATTTAATAAGTGTCTTTGAATGAAGAATAACTTACATTTTTTTGAGGGCTTACTATTTATAAGGCCTTACTATTTATAAAGGTTAAACTTACAATTTGTTTGGGGGCAATTCTGGTACAAGAATCTAAGTGTCACAGACTCTAAGTCTACAGTCTTAGCTGCCAGGTTGCCACCTTCCAAACCAGCAAGCATTTATTTAATAGGTAGGTTTACTAGATTTAGCAAATAAAAATACAGAACATCCAGTGAAATTTGAACTTCAGATAAACAGTGAAGGGTGAATAATTTATAGTATAAGTACCTCCCATGTTAATACGTAGGACACACTTAATAGCCTTCCCCCAAAAGTTGTTTATCTAAAATACAATTCAGCTGGAACTTTGTATTTTTTCTGATAACCCTACAAATAGGCTGTCATTTTTAGACAAGGTGTAGAGATCTGACCATGAATACTTGCACCTGAGAGTTCAGAGAAACTAAAGTCTGTGGGAGATCACAGATCATTTCTCAGCAAGCAGAGTTTCAAATGACTTGGCCATTTATTGTATCTCACAAATAAGAAAATACTACACAGAAGAGTTATTGGAAGGGGGAATGTTTTGTATTCTTCTAGACAATGTGCCATAGTACAATGCATGGTGAAAATAGTAGTGGCCTGATAGTGTTTAGTGGATTATATGTGTTTAGTCTTGGGAATCTTCTGGTTGCCTGTCTTGAGTAACTCTAGTCTGTTTAGTGCTAAGTTGTTTTTTACTTCGGAGTGCTAGTCTTTTACTTTAAAAGTTGTAGTGTTACGCATTAATGAGTTGAGGGTCAAGTTAAATTAAATAGCTATTTAATTAATTTCTCAATGCCATATTTTCACCATTCAGTGAATAAATGAGAGATATCAGTTTTCTCCCTTATATCTTAGGCTAAGAATTGTGGAGGAAGGATACTGGTTAATATGCTAAATTGCTTTCTCCCTTGCTTTGTCTCTCTTGAGACTTTTTAATCTACTTTAATATACCTACACACCAACTTGCTACCCTACCAATTAACCATTCATTACCTAATTATCTCCTCCAGCTGAGAATTCCACTTCCTTAGAATAATTTCCCCCTTGTTATCATTCTTGTAATAGTATTATTTGTACTCTTTACTAAGTGATTTCTAGTAATTTGAATTGCATTCAAATAATTCAGCTAATTTACAGCAGGCATCTTTCAATTTTCTTCGCTTTTTTGTTATTAAAATAGGTATGCTCTAATTTTTAAGTCCATTTCAGAACTACCAGTCTCTCTTAGAATTTTACAAAATGTACTAACGTCTCTTTTCAATGTAGAATTATAAAAAATTCCAGGATACTAAACATATGGTAGAGGATTTCAACATTTATCAAAATGACTCGTGAAATGAATATTCTGGTTAAGTAATAATCATTTTGTGATTCTGAGTAACTAGGGAAATGAAACAAATATATTCCCATTGTAAAGAAGTTTTTTTAAAAAGTGTGCATCAAATAGCCATACTGGAGTAACTGGTGTCCAGACTAGTTCTCCCACCATAAAGATTTAGAGGAGAGAACTCTTTTCAGGCAATGGGAGCAGGCAGCACAAGGCTCTGAAACCTCTTTAAAGGGAAACTCAAGAGTCTGAGTTTCACATAAATTCCCAGCTACTCATCTATGGATAATTTCCCACTCAACCATAGCTCAGAGCTGGGACTCTAACAGAGAATGAAATCCCACAAAACTGAGGAAAGAGTAATTAGAGTTTGATGCAGGTGAAGAGGTTGGTATCTGTGGGGCGAAGCATGAGAGAGAGCAGCACTTTGCAGAACAGGAGCTCTATAGGTCTGGGTAAGACTCCTGTCCCTGTACAAGGGCTGGGAAAATACATATGCAAAATGAGACCCTCAAATCTTAACAGATAATCAACTTCTGCAGGCTTGAGTAGCAATGGAGCAGTGCTGGTCATGGGGAAGCTGCAAAAAAGCAGCATCAAGGGACATCCAGCCCCACCATTAGAGAGATCTTCTTAACATATAGCTAAGATGCCAGAAAGGCCTCAGGATAAGAATCACATCCTAACAAAGCCGAAACCCAAGTCCTGAAGAAAATCCCTAGAAAAGGTTATAAAATTTGAGTATTGCTAACTGAATGGGACCAGGAAACACCTTGGGCTTCCCTTGGGTCTACATCAATGAAGTATGAAAACAAGTCTAAATAAATTCAAAGAATACATCAATAACTAAACTGCCAGCTTAAAAAAAAATTAAGTAACAGAATTCTGCATTTCTACAAGATAGTATCCACAATGTCCAGTATTTAATTAAAAATCACAAGAGCAAAACCAAAAACAACTATCATCAACAAAGGAGCCAAGATGATTGATTCAGTGGGGAAAGAATAGTCTTTTCAATAGTGCTGGGACAACTGGATAGATAGCTATGTCGGACTCCTACCTCACATCAAATACAAAAATTAGCTAAGAATGGATTAAAGACCTAAATATTACCTAACGTCACATAACACTTAAGAGAAAACATTAAGTGTACATATTCATGACCTTGGAGTAGGCAATGGTTTCTTAGGTATGACACCAAAGCACAAGTATTAAAAAAAAAAAAAATCTGCTGGACTTCATCAAAATTAAACACTTCTGTGCTTTCAAAAAACCCCTTCAAGAAAGTGAAAAGATGATCCACTGAATGGGAGTACATGTTTATAAATCTTCTTTCTTTCTTTTTTTTTTTAAGATTGATTAGGGGCAGAAGGTGAAGAAGAGGGAGAAGCCAACTTCCCGCTGAGCAGGGAGCCGGAGGCAGGGCTCTATCCCAGGACCCTGGGATCATGACCCGAGCGGAAGGCAGACGTTTAACCTACTGAGCCACCCAGGTGACTCTATAAAACATATTTCTGATAAGAAACTCGTATCCAGATTATATAAAGAACTTCTACAACTTAATAAAAAGACAAAATACTCCTTTAAGAAATGAACAAAGGCTCTAAAGAGTTATTTCTCAAAAAGAGATATACAAAAGGCCAATAAGAATAATAATAAAAAAAAAAAGATGCTCAACATCATTAGCCAGCAAATGAAAACCCAAATCACAATGAGACACAACTTCACACCCACTAGAATGGCTATTATATAACAAGGACAGATAACAAGTGAAGATACGGAGAAACTGAATACAATCATTCAATAATGCAGTCCCTTTGACAAAGAGTTTGGCAGTTTCTCAAAAATTAAACATGTAGTTACCGTAACCTAGCAATACCACTCCTAGGAATCTGTCTAGGAGAAATAAAACGTAAGGTCACAGAAACTTACCCACGAAGGATCATAAATATAATAATCGCAAATAACCTTCAGAACGTATAAACAACCCAAACGTCCACAAACCGATGGATAAAGAAAATACTGAGTACCTGCGAAAGGCATTCCAGTTCACAAAAAAGCAATGATGGCCAGGCTTTGCGCTCGCAAAGCCTCTGGAACAGGCGAGAGATCTCGCCGGATCTGAGGCATAGCTTGATTTCCCTGCGCAGTTACGCGGGCGGCGGCGGGAAAGGTCCCACCGAGCAGAGCTGGTGTTTGAGCTTCCCTGGCACATGGTGCCCTGAGAGGGTGAGACAAGGGCGGTGTGATGGCCAGGATGGTGGGAAGAGAGGGATCAGAATTCCCAAGGAAAAGACCTCAGATCTTTCATGGAGTTCGTGGAGGCGTTGAGGGTGCCTTTTACAAATATTTCAGCCGCAAAACTGCCTGCAATACGGCTCCTCTCCCCGGTGTACAGTGGGGCACCTTTCGTCTTAGACTTTTGCTGAAATCTTTTCTTTCGGCTAGCCTCGCTTGTCCTCCGTGCTCACCTTGGTTGTCTGCAGAAAAGTCCAGACAGCAAACGCATCTCAAAGGTAAAATCCCCTATCTTAGCGCGTGTCCACCATGAAGGTTCCTGGTTTCCAATTTAGCCTTGCCCACAACTTACCCTAGCTGGCAAACCCTTCAAAGGCCACCTCTTTTGTGAAGCCCGACCCTAAAACACTAAGACTTAGTCCTCTCGCACCCACATGCCCATCCGCCTCTCCACAGCATTTCCTCGTGAACATTCTTTTGCAATCTCAGCCTCGTCCACTGTCTGGAATTTAACACAACTGCTAAATATGAATTCCTGATAAAGGACTATAAAATTATAGATTTCTTAAGAGCCATAATGCTGGGCGTAGTGCCAGGCACATAATGGGTGTATATAAAATATACATATAGTTTAATGGAAAAAGGGATGAATCATCTAGTTCAACTTGTCTTTTACAGATGAAGAAAGGGAAACCCTACAGGGTTTGAATGGCCACGAGTTTTCCCAGTGTCGTGAGAACTTTTTAATGGCCCACAGTAAGAAATACTGCTTTATAAAATTAAGATGTATATATAATAGGGGTTTGGGGTAATTTTAATAACTTCAAAATAAATAATATCTCCTTTTTTAAGCACCCCCCCAAATTGAAGTATTGTTATATACTACAACACGAATGGAAAAAAAGCCAATCATAAAAGGCATGTATTGTATGGTTTCATTTTTATTAAACGTGTAGTATAGGAAAATCTACAGAGAATAAAAGTAGATTAGTGGAGGAAAACAGAATGGCTGTTAAAGGATGCATAGTTTCTTTTAGGGGTGATGAAAATATTCTTAAATTGATTATGGTAATGGCATAACTGTGAATATACTAAAAACAACTGCCTTGTTCATTTTAAATAAATGGTTTAATTATATGGTATGTTAAATTTAACTCAATAAAACTTTTACCCCCATCAATGATCATACAAAGAAACAAATGTATATATGTAATCCATAGACATGGAAAAATAGTCCATAAAAATCAAATCTGAAATGGTATGGGGTTAGACTAAGCAAATACACATTTAAGGCATCCATTATAAATAACTTAATTAAAGGAAGAATATGTGAATTAATTACAAATGCTAATCTTATCAGATAACTAGAGACAATAATAATCAATAGAAAATAAATTCTAGAATTAATTAAAATTATAGATGACAAAAAATGAGCCAGTAGATTGAGGACAAATCTGTAGAAATTATCAATTTGAAAAACATAAGGATAATGCTTGAAGAAAAATGAACAGTGTCAGGGACCTGAGTGGGATAATAACAAATAACACACTGGGACAGAGAAAACATTTTGGAAAATAAACAGCTAAAACCTTTAAAATTCTCTGAAAATTACATTTAGGTTATAGTAGCTGAGCAAACCACAAATGGGATAAATATAATCACCAGGTACATTGAGGGCAGTTAGTCAAACTGTGGAAAATCAATTAAAATCTTGAAAGCGACCAGAAGGAAAACAAAACAAAACAAAAAAAAGTTTTGTACAGGTGAACAATGATGAGAATTATTGCTGACTTTTATCAATAACAGTAAGTCAGAAATAACCAATAATATGCTTAACATACTGATGAATTTGTAACATGTAGAGGTAAAAGATAAGACAATTATAAAAGGAGGTGAGATATTAAATAGGAGTTGTACTGTTTAATTATATTTACAAAGATGAAAGTGGGAATTTGGACATGAGGCTCTGAAGCGAGAAAGGGGTTATAAATTATTTGTGTGAAGATGATTAAGTGTCTCAGAGATTTAATTCTTGGACAGAGTTCTTGGTATTATGCTCGGCATTGTACGTTGAGTACAACGGCATCAATGAACGAGATAGGCTTTGTCCCTGTTTTGAGTAGGGAAAAAAGCAGAAGGCCACAGTGAAGAGTCTTGTAAGGAAGACAATTATACTGATGTTTATTTAATTAGAGTTGAAATAAGTAATAAGGAATATTACAGTGTAGAATTTGATACAGATTATGTGGAGAGTTATTTTGATAGTGATATAAAGCAAGAGGATGGTATATAAAATTTGGCAAATATTTCCATAGTGATGTTTATATTTTGTTTTATCCCCAATTTATGGGGCGCTTCTTTAAGGCAAGAACAATCTTGTTCACCTTTGGATCTGTTGGCTTTACCTAGCCCTGTATCTGACACAGCCCAAAATACGCCTTCAAAGATCATGTCGTTTCCAACAAGAGAAGTAAATTCCATAATACAATAATTCCTAGAGAGATTGTTGCCTTATGTCAGGTCTTAAAAAAAATGATAGCTAAGTTAACATTTTTTGGATGGAGAATAATGTCCAGGTGTATTTTCAAAATACTCAATTTTGAGGTAAAATATAGAAACAGCATACTTTCTATTGTTCTTTTCTTAAGTGTCCTTTTATGTTAATAACTTTAAGTATTAGGAGAAATTTGTTCTCCTGGCATTCAGGAAAATTGCTGATGTTTCCTCTGTGAATGTTTTTTTTGATTTGGGAACCCAGTATTTAGCTCAATTTTAATTTATTTAGCTCAATTTTAATTATTAAGTAACAGTGAGAAATATTTAATTTTTTCAAAAATGAGAACTAGGCACCTGATTATTTTATTTTTTGATACCTAAACTCTAAAAGCCTAACTTTTTATTTATATTCTATTTTATTTTGTAACATAATATAGAAATAACATAAAGTATGCACTACCATATTAATTTTAATTACACATTCCTTAAATTACCATTGTCTTACAAGATTCCTTTTCCCCTTTGGTCATTTGAAAATATTTAGATGTTTGAAAGAAAAATTCAGTTTTCATCTCGAAGTTTTCTATTTCAGATGATTGGCTATTTCCATAGTATAGAATGATGCCAGTAAATTTTTCTGATTTCACTAATTCATTTTAACACAATGAATGTTTACATTTCAGCAAAATTCTTTCCTCTTTTCAAATCTTAGCAATCACATACAGTTTTTAGGTACATAATGCAAAAGTGATTGCCATTCATTTGACTAAAAAGTAAATGAATGGCTGAGGACATTAGTATTATAATACCAAATCTTTCACATCTAGATTATTTAAATTTATACCAACCAAGTTAGTAGTTTTAGTTACTTATCCATAGGCAGTGAATCTATCACATATCCACTAATTTATCTAAAAGCATTCATGGAGTCTTTATGATTACACTAGATAACAAAAATTCAAAAATACAGTAAAACACAATCCTTGCTTTAAAAATTTTCACAGTTTAGTCTGGGGAATATTCTTTCAAAGAAAAAAATAATAAAATATGATAACTGTAGCAGTAGGGTTGGGTGATGTTGGCCCAAAATAGGTATGGTTTCCTAAGTTCATTTATTCATTTAAAATCATCAGTGTTGTATAGTTTGTAATCTGATAATGGTTGAGAGATACAGAAATGGCATTAGTATTTTGATTTGGAGCTGTTAAAAGAGTTTAGAAATATATGTTAATACATAGTTATAAAGAATGTACAACTCCAGGTGTACATCAGCTTGAGTGAACAGCAACGTGAATCATGAATGAAAAATACTATATTCAACTATCTATGATGCAATTTCTAACTAAAAATCTTTTTTTCCCCCCCAAATCTCAGAATTATGAAAAGAAAGCTACCTCTTGGTTAGGGTTTATCAGAGGAAACTCCTAAGTGTTAACCATCCTGAAGGTAGAAGCCATACCTAAATATTCTCTATCAGTATCAATAAACTTTTTCCTAAAGGGCTTGGTAGTAAATATTTTTGACTTTGTGGGCCATTTAGTGTCTATTGCAACTACTCACTCCTACCATTGAGCAAAAGCAACCATAGACAAATGAACAAACTGGTGTGACTGGATTCGGCCCAGTGGCAAGCCAGATTTGGTCCACTGATTAGTTATTCCACCTCTGCACTGTAATTGCATTGTGTAGTATCTCAACTAATGTGAAAAACTAAAATGAAAAACTGTGTCTTTTCTTAAAGAACACAGACACTACAAATCATTGGATTTGCCTTCTGGTTGTATTTTCTGGTATTAATTATGTTTTTTAAATAGAAATTAGTAGGGAGATAAAAAACAGTAAACATAGTAAAATTCTTTTAGAATAGCTTATCCCAAAAAGTGTCCTATGATCACTGATTCTGCAGAATGTTTAATTAGACATTTTGTCAAAAAGTGTTCCATGTTAAATTCAATTTAACGAATGTCTCCTAAACAAAGGTTAAGGTTAAAGGTTAGAGCTTTTGTCAAAATATGCACTGTGATATCGAAGAGATTGTGTACTGTGACATCTAAGAGAAGACTGGACTACTTTAAATGATTCCTCAGGTTTATTTTACTACTAACGTCTTATTTCCAAAATTTTCTATACAGAAAAAACAGCAGGGATGATATGATATGTATGAATAGTTTGGGGCGGCCTTATGTCACTTTGTTTACAGAGTTCATTGATTCATTTATGTACAATCATAAATAATCACTTGAAATAAGGAAAAGAAGCACAGTCAGTTGACTACAAAAACATGGTTATTTCTAAAATTATATGCACACACACCAAATGATTTAATCAAGAAAGAAAATACCCATTATATCACTTCTTATGTCAACAGTGAAGATATTTTAACTGGCATTTGACTTTGGATAGTACAATATTATGCCATCTTTTTATTGGAAAATAAAATGTATAAATTCTTAATGGTTCATTACAACATAGATGGCTACTTTAAAAATATTGTGAAAAGTGTTCAGAAGGAGAATATTGGAATATATTTTAGAAAAGACATTAAAATTTCTAGTAGTTAAGGGAAAAATGAACTTTTTTTTTGCTTCACAGAAATGTATTTCTCACAGTTTTTTTTTTAATTTTATTTTATTATGTTATGTTAATCACCATACATTACATCATTAGTTTTTGATGTAGTGTTCCATGATTCATTGTTTGCGTATAACACCCAGTGCTCCACGCAGAACGTGCCCTCCTTAATACCCATCACCGGGCTAACCCATCCCCCCACTCGCTCCCCTCTAGAACCCTCAGTTTGTTTCTCAGAGTCCATAGTCTCTCATATCTTTTTAAGCTATGCATGCATTGTGTTTAAGAGATAAGTTTTGTGGTTCCCTCCTCTACTGTAATTAAAAGAGATGTTAATTCAATGTGCAAAGAGGAGATGGCCCTTTATTTAGACAGCTAAAATATATAAAGAAACAAGTTAAAGGTTAATGGAGGAAAAACTAAAGGATTAGGGTCTGAGAAAATGTACCTATTGGAAGATGAAATTTTCTACATTCTGTGGGCTCCCAGAGAAATCTGTAGATTCCTCTACTTGAGTATTTCAGTGCATTGTTGTAATTATCTGTGTACTTCAGTCTTCTCAACTGCACTAAGGAATCCTCCAGGGCAGAAACCATATTTCTTAGTCTGTATATCCACGGATTTTAGTATAGTAGCTGACCCATAGTTGATTCTCAATAAATCTAGGTTGAGTGGATATATTGCCTGATGACAGAAGGGATGACAGACTGAATGTGTGTTTTCTTTCCTCTGGTAGTAAAGGCTTTTGGTTTCCCTCCTGAATAATGCCATTAGCAGTCTGCCATTGTTCCTGTCCGCCAGTTACAATTGCTTGTGGGCTAATGGTTTACAACTTTGCCCTTCTCTAGAGACTTGCCCTCAGCTTAAAGGTGGTTCAGAGGATGGTGTTATGTTTCCACTCTGGAGGTGAATTTCACCATTTAAAAAAAATTGAGGTAACGATGATTAATTTACAGTGCTGACAGGATAATTAAAATTAAATTTATAAAACTCACATGCATGCCCAGTGTAATTATGCATAGTAAAATTTCTGCAAGTATGCGCAGCATCCCCAAAATAAGTGGTACATATTATTTCTACGGAAAGAAATATTCCTAAATTCATGTGGCTTTATTAATGAGTCATGCTCTTAATGAGAAAAAAAATCTTATAATTTTTTCTAAAATTGATTCTCTACTAACATAAATCTTCCACTTCTGAAAATGTAGGGATTATATTGACTTGCAAATTTGTTTTATTAGAGAAGGAATATATATTATTCCTTACACAAAGTTTATGAGACCAGTTAATATTTAAAATGTTGGGAAAGTAACATGACAAACTGCAATTTCTTTACTGCTCACCACTCAAAGCAATTTATGTATTCAAATAAGTTAGAAACAACTTTCTGTTATCACTTAAAATATTCCATCATGTCACCTACCTACCATTATAGTTCAAGATGCTGAGACTTACTTGAATATCACCCTGAGTTGAAGAGTTCAATTAATTATTTTATTTGGCTATCAGTGTGCAACTCATATTTCAAGTTTCTAAATAGAAAAACCACAACAGCAACAACAACAACAAACCCCAAACCCTGTAAGTGATATAGCTTATAGGATGTAGTAATGATATTGCTAACTTCCAGGTCAGTCATTGTTAATTTTAGGGGGGGAGGGGAGATATGTTAAAAAAACTTGAAAAAAAATTTTAAAATTTATTATTTAATTTAGAAGCCAGGACAGAGAAGTTACACTTGACTCAGTGTTGGGGGCACCAGGCACCAAGACTGCTAAGTATTTTTCAAAATCCACTTCAGTGTTGCAAATCAATTCTTCCTTCCTTTCTTTCTTTCTTTCTTTCTTTCTTTCTTTCTTTCTTTCTTTCTTTCTTTCACTCTTTCGCTCTTTCTTTCTCTCTTTCTTTCGCTCTTTCTTTCACTCTTTCTCTCTCTCTCTCTCTTTTCTTTCTTTCTTTCTTTCTTTCTTTCTTTCTTTCTTTCTTTCTTTCTTTCTTTCTTTCCTCTTTCGTGAGTGATTCTTAGCAAAGAGGAAGCAATGGACTCTGGGAAGAACAAATTGAAAAAGTTCTGGTCAACTGAAATACTCAAGTTGGATTTACTATTAAATTAAGTAATATTTTCTTACATGGAGGGTGAAATTAGAAGGAAGACTCAATGTTGACTTAGTAGCACTAAAAAATCATTGGAAATTAAAATTTAGTATGCTATTTAAAAATAAATAGATGTAATTTTCAGTTATAAAATCAGGCATCTTTTGGTGACATTATTTTAACCGCATAGTATTTATAGTATAGTATTATAGTATTTTAAAATTAGGTTCAAGAAGGAAATAAAGACAATGAAATTCAGTTAAAAATGCTAGTTCCTGAGACAAACTAATGCTACAAAATATTGAAGCTACTTAAATATAGAAAAGCTAGAGATACGAATAAATGAAGAAAAACATTCAGCTATACCCTTTATCAAAAACATCACTTTCCAGTAGTTAGATTTTATCTAACAATAGATTTTATGAACAATATCTTTAGAGTGTTTCCTCATATATGGAACCTTTCTGGAAGAAAGAAAAAAATATGAAAGAACCAAATGTATATAATTATTTCCTCGCTTTTAGTAAATAATCCCATTTCCAAGGTAAATGCGAACGGTTAGGCTTAAAAACTGAAGAACAACTTAATGTGACAAAGGACATGAAAAACTTGCTATAAACCAAACAGGGCAGATTTCCCTGCTCAAGCTCTGGTAGTGCAAATTCATTTAATGTCAGCAGAGCAAATTCCAGCAAAGCTGACACTGGAATGATTCAGACCTTAATCCCTTTATTGTAGTCAACTTGGAGAGTCAAAGCCTTTGTCATATCTAGAAATATGTTTCTTAGACATAGTGTTGTCTCAATTTTGAGGCAAAAATATCAAATGTATATGAAGTTTCTGTGAAGTTTTGTTAGGTCTGTTTTGTGATTACTTGTTTTCTATTTAAAAATAAAAATTAAAAAAAAATGCTAAAGTCTTATTTTTCTGCTGTTTAAGGTTACTTTTAAAAAGGTGACAGATTTGGGGCACCTGGGTGGCTCAGTTGGTTAAGCGACTGTCTTCGGCTCAGGTCATGATCCTGGAGTCCCAGGAATCGAACCCCACATCAGGCTCCTTGCTCAGCAGGGAGTCTGCTTCTCCCTCTGACCCTCCCCCCTCTCATGTTCTCTCTCTCATTCTCTCTCTCTCTCAAATAAATAAATAAAATCTTAAAAAAAAAGTGACAGAATTTGTAGTTCCAATAAAATCCTGAGCAGTCCATAAAAGACATATGTAAGTTTATTCTCCACATAAAAAATAAGCCTATAATATGACTGAGAATATCATAAAATGTTAAGTAACTTTTTCAGAGATTGCATTCTGTGTCACCAAACATATTCTTATATCATTTTGATAGAAACTTTTTCATTTATTACTTTCTTATCCATACATACTTAATTCAAGATTAAGTTGTATGTTAGAATGAATATTTATGTAATATACTCATAAAATGGACAGCCTGCATCATACCATCTTTTTCTTGTCTTAAGTCAGAGAATTCAGAGATAAATAATACTATTGCCAGAAACCATCAGAAGAAATAATATAATCTAAGAAAATCTAGTCCAAATTGCACAGCATATGATACGTATCTGAATATATATGAAACTATATGTATGATGGTTTTGAAATAGCCAGAGATATTTTGAAATTCCTATCATCAAGAGGTGGAGTTATTTGTTTGTATGTTTTTGCTGTTAAGTTGTAAGAGTTCCTTATATATTTTGAATATTAACTTTTTATCAGATATATGTTTTACAAATATATCTCTGATTTCATAAGTTGCTTTTTCACTCAATTGATCATTTCCTTGGCTGTGCAGAAGCTTTTAGTTTGGTCTAGCTCTACTTGTTTACTTTTGCTCTTGTTCCTTGTACTTTTGGTGTTGTATCCAAGATATCATTATCAAGACAATGGTCATGGAGGTTTTTCCTGTGTTTTCTTCCAGGAGTTTTACAGTTTCAGGTCTTAACGTTTATTTTTCTTTTTTCATTTTTATTTGTATATTTCTTTAACGATTATTTATTTGAGAGAGAGAGAGCATGGGGTGGGGAGGGTTGAGAGAGAGAGAGAGAAACTTAAACAGACTCCACCCTGAGTGCAGAGTCAAGGCCGGGCTCCATCTCATGACGCTGAGATCATGAGCCTAAACCAAGAGTTGGCCACTTAATGGACTGGGCCACCCAAGTGCCCGTCAGGTCTTATGTTTAAATTTTTAAATCATTTGTGGATTATTTTTGTGCATGGTGTAAAATAAGGGTCCACTTTAATTCTTTTACATGTAGATAATCTAGCTTTCCTAAAATCATTTGTTGAAGAGACCGTTCTTTGGCCTTTGTGTATTCTTCAAATCCTTGTTAACTATCAGTTGACTGTGTATGAGTGGGTATATTTCTGAGCTTTCTGTTTTTTTCCATTGGTCTGTATATCTGGTTTTATGCTAGAATCTTGCTGTTTTAGTTATTGCAGCATTGCAATATATTTTGAATTTTGAAATCAGGAATGTGATACTTCCAGCTTTTTTCTTTCTCAAGATTGCTTTGAAATGTACAAAGCACTTTAATAAACATTCCTCCAGAGAAGACAGGAAAATACCCAACAGGTATATGAAAAGATGTCCAACATCATTAATCATCAGGGAAATTCAAATCAAAAGGACAATGAGATATTATTTTACACTTGTTTGAATGGCAATCATCAAGCAACAACACATGTAACAAGTGTTGGTAAGGATGTGGAAAAATTGGAAACCCTGCACACTGTTGTTGGGAATCTAAAATGGTTCAGCTTCTGTGGAAACCCATTTGGAAGTTCCTCAAAAAATTAAAGGTACAACTACCATATGATCTAGCAATCCCACTTCTGGACATATATTCAAAAGAGTTGAAATCAAGATCTTGAAGAGATATCTATACTCCCATGTTTATTACAGAATTATTCATAATAGCCAACATATGGAAACAAACTAAGTGTCCATTGATGGATAAATGGATAAAAAAATGTGATATAAAGAGCAGTAGTCAGCCTTAAAAAAGAAAAGTGTCCTTCTATTTGTGACAAAATGGATGAACCCAGAGGAAATTATGCTATGGGAAATAAGCCAGTTATAGAAGCACAAATACTGCATGAGTTCACTTATGTGAAGAATCTAAAGTAGTCAAACTCATAGAAGCAGAGAGTGGAATAGTGGTTACCAGGGACGGAAGGGAGGGGGAATAGGGAATTTCTTTTGGTGACTTTTCTGAGAGTAGAACTAAATTTCCATTGAGTTATAAATCATTCTAATCCAGGTACCAAGTTAAGCCAGGGCACACTTTGAAATGAAATCTTTATGGAGTAGTTGGTAATATTTAGTTTGTAATCTGTGCTCTAGGAGCAGAAAAATTAAGATGAAGCTCATGGTTCCAAAGAGGGGAAACAAATCAATACATTAGAAATTTTACATTAAAATAGAACATATAAGTTGTTTTATAATAAATGAAAGAGATATTTCATTTAAATATGATCAAAGTAGAAATAATAAATTGCTGTGAATTTCAGTATTACGCACATTTCTGTCTTTCACTAACAATATTAAAATAATTCTTGGAGGTAGAGCCTCAAATAATGGGTTAATGGGTTGAGCATTTGTGTGTGTGTGCCTTCAAGGGGACAAGTGTCTTATGATGAAGAGAAACAATAAAAGTGGAAATACAAACATATAAATATGCATTGTAATTCATTTTATAAAATAATTGAATGTGCCATTTGATAACACATGTGACTTTAGGGAGTTTAAATAGTGTGAATGATTGTGACCTCTCTAAGGATGTGACATTTAATCTGAAACCTAAAACACTGAAAGAAACTGGTCATTCAGAGTTCCTAGAGAAGACAGTTTTAGGTTTGAGGCACCAGGAAGCACTAAAGTTCTTCTACAAGAGGAAACTTAATCTGTGCCTTGGTGGAAGGGAAATTAAATAATAACTTAGTGAACACTAGGGAGAAAACACACTTTACATATTTGCACATTATCTAAACATCTTTATCTCAAAAGTGACACTCAGAATTTTACTGAAGATATGTTCTCAAAAACTGTCAGACCGTCAGGATGTTTATAATGCCATTAATATTTATAGGAAATCCATTCTGATCATTTTTGGTACTGACTGGGAATTGTTTGTATTGGCTGATTTTATATTCCAAATAAAACACATATGGACTGAAAAAAAATAAGTGACATCTTTAATTTATCAGTCTGTAATGTACTTATTAGAAAACAAATGTCTACAAAAGGATAGAAAGTTATGTGGTAATAGATTTGTACAGACAATGATGGCTGCTCCCTAGGATACTGTTTAATGAACACTAATTGAGAAGGAAGTTTACTGTTGAGAAAAGGGCATCTTTTACATGAAAGAAAGCCATCAACTCTAGGTATTATTCTCTATTCAGTAGAAAACAGAAATATACCAAATTTTCACTTAAACTTTTTTCTTTAAAAGACACAGGAAGGAGGGAATACCTGGGTGGAATCCCATGAAAAGTTAGGAGATCAATGGGTTTTAAATCTTGGTGGTGTTAAAATATTATTGCAGCCAAAATACTGGAGAACATTTGCTAGAAACATGCAATATAGTGGTCAGTGAGTGTGATGTTTGAAATAGAAATTTTGGAGAGCTAGTTGTTATTTGTTACGACAATGCTAAATGTATGCCCGTAGAAGTCAGTCATTAAGATAGGGCAGAGTTAGGTCTTCAGTAAATATTAAATACTTGTTTTGTTTTAAGGTATTTTTATTAATTAATTTATTAAAATTTTTTAATCATATAGGATTTATTTTATTATGCTATTTTTAATAACAAAACTGGGAAAATTAATTGCTCATCATTGCTAAGAAAAAAAACGTTTTATTTTGAATATTACTGAAACAATATAAATAATGATGTAGGAAAATATCTGTTAGAAAATGACCGTGCCAAATTTGATAAATAGTAAAGACAGTTTACAAAACAGCATGTATTATCGTTTTTTGGAAGATTAATTACATCAATGTGCATATGTTTATTGATCTTTGTGAAAATATAAAGAATAATAATGCTTGGTAGGATGTTCAAAAGTGAGTCATCAGTGATTATATCTTTAATTTTTATGAGCGTATATATTTTTGACAAAACAGTAAAACTCTTTGCAAACATTTAATATTCAGATGAATACTGAACACTTTTAAAAATAAAAAATAGCTATTTTTTAAATTAGTTCAGATTCTCTTCTTTCCTTTAAGTAGAAGGAAATTTTTTATGTAGAACCTCCTCATCATTCAACCTTTCCTAATATTTCTAAATACCTATGTTTCAACTTGGACATGGGCAACATAACTTCAAGGAACCTCTCTAATTGATCTTCAAAAGCAAATTTTGATGATTTCATTATATCATTTACTCTGAGATATAGATTTTCTGTTGCCCCACTATTTTGTGCACTACAAAAATTAATATAAGTGTTGTCAACCATTAATGATGGACAGCTGATTTTATTTTTCTTTCTCCCCACAGCCACTGGAGCTGACCCCTTCTCCCACTCTTTTGAACATAGTTTTGTTTTATTCTGTGTTTGTTCAAAAGAAAAAATTCAGTTGCATAACTTTCTTAGGCTCTTAATGTAATTTCTTTATACTTAGAGCTAAACTGGTTTGAAGCTAGTGACAAAACTTTAAATAAAAGCATATAATTAAAGTTATGCTGAAATATGGAGAAAGATATATTTGCATATCTGTGCACGTGATTAAATGCTACTGCTTAATCATGATTAATAAACATGATGGAGCAAGAAAATGTAAATTTTTTCCTCCACTCGTAACTGAGAGAATTAGATTGTAAGAGGAGGATTTATTGATGATTCGTGGAAATCAATTTCTTTAAAAGGCATTTTAAGGACATAAACAAGCATTGTGGTTACCCAGGGCAAAATTAAGCATAAAAACATATTGCCTCTGAGGCAGAGCAAAATCGTTTCTTGCAGGGAACAGTATTGCATAGTCGCAGCATGATCCTTGCATTCTATTTCATGGAAGAGACTGAGGAAAGGAAAAACACATTAATAATAAGTTTCTGTCCCTGATCACAGAAATCTAAAATTCCTGGTTTGGATATGTGTGTTGGAGTAAGAAAACTAGGCTTACTGTATGTAATTTGAAAGTTAATTAGTATCATGTTTCCATTACTCAATTGTCTCTGAAGCATTCATTTTCCTTAAAAATTATTGGTGATACTATGATTAAGTACTTGGACTATTTTTTAAATCTCCCCTTGTTAAGTTGGCATAAAGGAAATTCTCTTATTTTACTTTTTATAAGTCATAAAGGAAACAAACATTTAGTTTTAAATGTTTTCGTAATGCTGTTTGGGGTAGTTGATGGTTTCATGGCACAGTACAGTAACATATTTTTGTAATACCAAGTAATTCTTTGCTATTCATTTTTCCTTAAATGTGTATACCTGTAATACCTTGCTTCCCTCTTCTGTCTGCTGTGTCTGTGTTACTTTAACTCAGAATAAGGGTTTGGGTTAGTAGTTTCTCTTAAATCAAGCAGAAATGATATCATATGGCTGAACTGGTGCATGAGCAATTTGGACTGCACCTCAGCCGCTGGAGTGAACTACCCTGGAGTATTTAGTCATCCAACAACATAATCAGTCCTGGGTCTGAAAAGCAGCCCACTTTCCAATATGAGATTTTTACTTTGCTGCACATTTCATTATTGTGTCACCTGCATTACTTTACTTTTTTTTTTTAACCAGTTCCTTAAAAGCAGCCTTTCCTGCTCTCAGATAATGAAAAAAGCAAAGGAATAGCAATATCCAGAAAAAACAGCTGAATACACATAATAATCATGAAACTTCACACTGTGATTTATTATCTCTGATGCAGTAGAGCAGATGTACTATATTTAGTTTTAATATCTAGGAAACAGCATGGATTCAAAATTGTGCATTCGCAGTCCCCATAGGAAACTATTTCATTTTCCATAATTTTCTCTTTTCATGGATACCAAGGATGTAGTCTCTCTTTTTATTTCACTTTTTTTTTGGCTATGATTTTCTATAGATGCTGGAAAGATTCCATTGTAACCTTTCGAAATTCTGGATTCATCTGTCATTTTTCTGTTTGTAAAATTATGTTTAAAGCTTTAGAAATGTTGTTTTGCCTCAAAGTTATTTTATATATTTAAAGACGAGAAAATCTTTCTGGATAAAATTTTACTTTGGTTTTATGTGGAATTACCTTTCAGTTTTAAACTACTTTCATTTATGTTGGTGCATTTGATCAACTGGATAAGTAATTTCCCTTAATATCCCTGAAGATTTCTGTGCTCATTATGACTATCTGCCTCAGCAGCAACTTTCTGGGAGAACCAGTCTTCTGTAGTCCTCCTGATGTTGAACTTACTTAGAAAAAGGACCTGGCATGACCCTAGCAGGTGTTTTGAATTTTAGACCACTGTGATCTTGTGTCCCTCTCCCACCTCTTTTTATTCATGAACAAATGAATTTATTCATGAGCTGACATTTTTAATACCTGTATAACATCACTTTCTCCCACTTAATAATAAGACCATGTTGCTAGAAATGCAGAAAAGGTTGGTGCTAGATTTCCTTTTTTTTTTAACTTTCAAAATATTCATAGTCATAATTATTATTATTAAAAATGTGATGTATGAATGGAGAAGACCTCTAATACTAACAAACTTTATCTTGAAAGAAGAGTATTGATTCTGAAAGCCTTAAGTTCCAGTACTGATAATGGGTATAAAATTCAAGCAGACACTTCATCATGTAAAATGGAATTTCAACCCTGGACTAAACTATAATTTTGATTTTAATCTATCCATCAATTAGAACTGTATCAAAACCATAGAAAACATAGGGAAACATGCAAATAGTTTCTGTTGAAACAATATGAAAGGATTTGATTCTTTGACACTCCCATTAAAGGTTCATATTTGTAAAATTTTGTCATTCTCCATTTTATATACTTTGCACAATAGAGAGCATAAAATAGACACTCATTTGTGGAAGCAATGCAAAATTAATCAAAGTCTAAATCTCTGTTATATAAAAGTATTAGTTGCTAAAAGTTGGAAGATGGAAAGATTTTATGAAAAAGTAGAGATGCTAATGATCTCATTTTACCAAGTGGGCCCTAAAGTAATATAGAAGATTATTGGTGGACCTAAATGAAAATATAAGTATATTATTTAATTTCATAAAAATTATGTAAATAACAATCCAAAAGACTATATTAGAGAGATTTTCTTTTCTTATTCCTAATATATGTTTTCTTTTTCTCTTAGTATTTTATCAAATAAATTAACTCTTCCATATTTTCTATTTTATCTTCCATTATAAAATTTGAATTCCTGTGTATGTTTTTATTTGCATTTGCATTTTTTTTTACATTGAAAGTAATGTCAATTAACAAAATATGTTTAGAAATTTTCATTGCTCATATTAGAATGTATATTGGTTCAGCCACTATGGAAACAGTATCAAGGTTCCTCAAAAATTAAAAAAATAGAATTACCACATGATCCAGCAGTCACACCTCTGGCTATATACCCAAAGAAAATGAAACAGGATATCAAAGTGATATCTGTACTCCCATGTTTGTTGCAGCATTATTCACAATAGCCACTGTATAGAAACAACCTAAGTGTTCGCCAACAGATGAATACTCGTAGAAACAGCAAATAGAGTGGTAGTTACCAGAGGCTGGGCTGGGAGGCAATTTGAGAGATGCTGGTTAAAAGGTGTGAACTTGCAGTTAGAAGATGAGTAAGTTCTGGAGGCCTAATGCATAGCATTGATGTTATAGTTAGCAATACTGTATTGCATACTTGAAAGTTGCTAAGAGACTAGATCTTAAATGTTCTCACCACAAAAAGGAAATGATAATTATGTGACATGTTGAAGGTGTTAGCTAACACTATGATGGCAATCATATTGCAATATGTAAATGCGTCAAATCAATACATCATACACCTTAAACTTACACAAAGTTATATGTCAATTATATGTCAACTTTAAAAAAGAAATAGAAATGTATATATCTCATTCATCATTCTGATGTGGATTACATTTTGAAGTGAAATATTTAGATTTTTTTTGGTTAATAAAATTGTTATAAAAACAAAAAAAATCAGAAATATATATAGAAAAATCTGGGAGAGAAATACAGATCCATCTGTTATTTACCAATCATCTCTCTCTCTCTCATATATAATGGTTATTGATAATTTAACACACTGAAAGTTTAAGAAATCTTGAAATATCTTACCTTCTTCGTACATGTTATATTTACAAGAAGATGGTTGTCATTTTTAACAGAATTGACAGTACTGTTAAAATATAAAATGTATCTTAATTTTTCATTATATTAGTGCTACTTACTTTTCATGTATCAAAAAATTTAATTTATATCGGCACTTTCACTTTGTAGTTAAATTGTTTTAGGCACCGAAGAATGGATTACAGTTTTTTAATTTATAATTAATAATTTTAAGAATATTGCTATCAATTTTTAGCATTAATGCTTTGAAATATTCTGTATTGAAAAGTGGCGTGTATTTCAATGAGATATTTATGAAGCTAAGTAATTATTTTAAAAAGTCTTATCAATTGTGACATATTTGAAGAACAGATTTTGAGCCACTGAATTATCTAGAATATAAGTTCCATGATGAATGGAATTTGTGGGTTTTTTTAACACTTTTTGCCTTGTCTCTGGAATAATGCTTGATACATTTAAGGAATGTCATATATATTTCACAAATGTGTTATTAAGTTATTAAGCCTCCTAATTTTTTTATTTGTTCAAAACTTTCAGTTTCATACTATCTCTTTTACATAGTTATGATATCTAGGTAGGAGAAGTGTAAGCAAAGTGAGAATGTTTTGATTATCTTAAATCATTATTAAAAAGTAAATATCAGGGGCGCCTGGGTGGCTCGGTCGTTAAGCGTCTGCCTTCGGCTCAGGTCATGATCCCAGGGTCCTTGGATCGAGCCCCGCATTGGGCTCCCTGCTCTGTGGGAAGCCTGCTTCTCCCTCTCCCACTCCCCATGCTTGTGTTCCCTCTCCTGCTGTCTCTCTTTGTCAAATAAATAAAATCTTTTAAAAAAAGTAAATATCAGCTGAAATTAATTTGTAACATCTGAAAATTTTAATCTATCTGTATTTTTTGGCTTCTATTTACACATAAAATAAATTGTAAATATAAATAATGGTAGACATCTGATTGACCTGGACTTTAAATTCCTCCTCTTTTTTTTTTCTATTTCCCCATAGAATTTATTTTCTAGATACCATATTTATTTCTCCAACATACCATTTTTTTCATGAGCCAGGATTTATTGAACTACAAATAATAATGCAAACTCTATTCAATAACATTTTTCTTACATGAATGGGTTATCTTGGTAAAGATTTAAACATTATTAAGATTTTTTTGTATATTAATCCCAAGAGTCCCAATGATATTGTGAAATTTGGACTTAGTTTCACCTTTCAAAATTTGTCAAGTTCTGTACCATTTTATAATTCCTTTATACATTTAGCAGTTTATTTTAGCGTGTTTAAACATAGACAGGTAATTTAAATAGATCATAGATTTGAATATAAAAGTAAATCTATTGCATTTCTGGAAAAAAATCTAGGAAAATCTTTCACCTCAGAAAAGTAGCAAAGATTTCTTAGGATATAAAAACTCAGACTATAAAAGGAAAAGAAAGTTGACAGATTAGAAGTCTGCTTTTAGACATTGTTAAGAAAATTCAAAGGCAGTCACAGAATGAGAGAAAATATTTGCAAAACATACTACTAAAAATGTTTATTGAGGGATGCCTGGGTGACTCAGTCGCTTAAGCGACTGCCTTCTTTCGGCTCAGGTCAGGATCCCAAGGTCCTGGGATCGAGTCCCACATCGGGCTCCTTGCTCAGCGGGGAGCCTGCTTTTCCTTCTCCTTGCTCAGCGGGGAGCCTGCTTTTCCTTCTGCCTGCAGCTGCCCCTGCTTGTGCACACTCTCTCTCTCTCACACACATAAATGAAATCTTTAAAAAAATAAAAATAATACTTATTCAGAATATATGGAGAACTCTTACACTTAACAGAAAAAAAATGGGACAACCCAATAGAAAATGGGCACATACTTGAACAGAAATAAATACAAAAGAAGAAATATAAATGATCATTAAGCACATCATAAGATGCTCAAAGCCATAAGTCATGAGGGAAATACAAGTGAAATTCATTATTAGATACCTCTACACATTTACTGGGATAAAATTATAAAACAAAAGCAAAACAAAACAAAACACTATTTGGAGCAATGATGAGGAACAAGCAACAACTGGAGCTCCTATATATTGATGGTAGGAATGCACAATATTAAAGGCATTTTGGAAAACAGTTTGTCATTTTCTTATAAGATTAAAACATTCTCTTACTACATGAGCAAACAACCTCATTACTGGGTATTTACAAAAGAGAAACAAAAACTTACCTTTATGCAAAGATTTGCACACAAAAGTTTGTAGTGGATTTATTCATAATAGCCAAAAGCTGGTAACAACTTAAGTATCCATCAACAGGTAAATGGACAAACCATTTGAGGTATACCCATTTAATAGAATATACTTAGTAATAAAAACAGTTTACTTTTTTATGTAATAACATGGATGGATGTCAAAACATGCTGAGTGCAAGCATCCAGACACAAAAGAGTATATGTAAAATTATTTCATTTATAAGAAATTCTAGGAAAGATAAGACATCCATAGTGAAAAAAACCCCAAAACAAAACAAAACAAAACCCCTAAAAACAAAAAACACCACACATGTGATTGGCTACCTGGGACTGGAGGTGTGAAGAGTTTGATTGTGATGGCACTAAAGGAACTTTTGGAGGTGATGGAATGTTCTGTATTTTAATGTGGTGGTGGTTACACAGGTGTTTGAATTTGTCAGACTTGTTGAAATGTACATTTAAAATGGATGCATTTTAATTGTTGTAAAATATACATCAGTCAACTTGATCTAAAATAAATAGAACTAGCAGTTAGCAGTTAGTTTTTTAGCTTTGGACATGCATGGTATATTTAAGTCAGATTATTTTTTTAAGATTTTATTTATTTGAGAGAGAGAGTGGGGGGAGGGGCAGAGAGAGCAGGTGAAGTAGGCTCCCTGCTGGGAGCCCGATATGGGGCTCGATCCCAGAACCCTGAGATCATGACTGGAGCCAAAGGCAGAGAGGCTTAACTGACTGAGCCACCCAAGCACCCCTATTTAAGTCAGATTAAAGTATATTTTAGCTTCACAGTGTTTTATAAAGTGAGAAGGATGTAATTTGAGAAAATTATGGATTCTTGTTATTTGTCATGAATAACTTTTTGGGATAGCTACATGATTATATTTCTTTTGCTTAGAGAGGGGATCTGTATTTTTTGTAATCTCTATTCAGATCAAAACATGCATTTTGTTCATTTTTTAGGTTTTATCTTACAGTCTGTTAAATCATTTTCAACACTTTTCATTTAATTTATGTAGTTTATTCCCAGTATTCAAAATTAGTGACTGTTCTCTATCATTTTATTTGGATAATAATTTGATATATGATATTTGTTTTTGTTGTTGTTTGTAAGTATTGTCTTGACCCAGTTTTGAGACTCTGGCTAGAGTTTCAGTTCTCCTTCTTGAGCGTCTGATTAAGTCCATACCCCAACTGCTTCCCTTATCAACTTTTAGACTCCAGGACCACTGTCACCTGCCCTAATTGGCCGAGGCCCGGTATTCAAAACCTATGTCCTGGAGAGTGGGAACTCACTAAAATTAGCCAAACCACAGGGAGCCTGTGAAACTTTAGCTAGCCCATTTACACTTGCCATACATACATTGCCCTCTATAACTCCAGCTTGCTGTTATCTTATTCTATGATGCAACCTCCATGTAGCCCTACTTGATAACCTTCTCTTACTTAAAGCTACAAGTAACAGAGTTCTGCTTTTCATCTGTCTGAGGGCCTTTTTGTTGTATCCTGCTGTTAAAAGAATCTTTAAATCTTATAAAACCTTTGGAATACATATTTCCAGATGAATCTAGAATAACCTAACATTTGAATTTGGCACAGGAGGTTAAATGCCAAAGTAATGGGTTTCTAGATGTACACTTAGCAGTAACTACAAAACCTTAGAAAGTGAAAATCTTTTTTTTTGTAAAATATTTAACTCAGTATAATTCATGTTGTCCATAATGAAAAGTGTTATTACTATTTACATTAATTTGAAACATAGCCAAAGCCTTTAATAATCTTTGCGTTCTAGTTTATTTCAGCATGTTTTCATTCTATACAAATAGCTTAAATAAAAAAAGAATTAGGTAAATATTTGCACTTATTTTGAAGATTGTAAATTCTAGTGTCCTGAATAAGTTTATAAGTCTAATAGAAAAAAACATGCTATTTTTTTCATGTTTGTACATACATAGCCCCTAAATTGTCATATAATATAGCTATTGAGACATTTTTAGACTACCTCTAAACAAATTATTACCTAGATTCTCATTTTAAGAGGAATATTGACAAACAGGAACACTTGCAATAGAGGTTGTGTGGATGATGGGTTGGGAATGAAGGGCTGTCGAACCCAACTCAAAATCAGACCACTTTTGTGCTACATTCCTTCAGTTATTCAGTCCTAACATAATAGCTGTGATTCAGGAGGATGTCTTTGATTGGCTGAAAAGTAGACTCAAGATAATGTTAAATATACATAGGGTATAATTAATGCTTTCTCATGCAACTCCCATGTCCATTTATTTTAACTAAATCACATCTTGAACAATATTTCAGGTTCACTCTGCTTGATCAGCTGATGACATAGTAAGCTTCTAGTTATTGTGGGGCTCAAACTTGAATTTGGGGATTTCAAATTAGCCTTCCTCTCAAACTTTAGGCTTTTCATGAGTTGTTATTATCTTCATAGTGGTTAAGAGAAGACAAGTATTTACTGAGTGCTGGATACTTATTTATTTTGCCAAATACAATTCCACGTTGTCTCTCCTTACAGTTGCCCACAGAATAAATATTGTGACTTTATTTGTTAAGTTTCCAATAGTTAAAAAAATGTAGAGGCTGAGAAATGATGTAAAAATCTAAGACTTCTAAAAGAGGATTTCTGTAATCAGATGACTCTGGTTCTATTGTTGGCTCTAAATGAAATCCTGATGTGTGATTTTGGATAAGTCATTTTGCTTCTGTGTTACTTAGGGTTTCCAGTAGTAGCATTGAGGATGTTGGAATACAGAAGCTCCAAAATTTTTCCTGGTCACAAATTGTTTGATGTTATGCCAGCATTAATAATTACAGTTTAAATCAAGACACTGAGCATCTTAAGAAATTTTGTTTTTGTCTCCTCTTGTTTCATTTTATTTAGTAGAAACAAACTTTCACTATCCCTGGATGAAGATTCTTACAGGCTCATGGAATTTTCTCTCTCTTTTCTCTTTGTTACCAGAGAATACTATGGTAACTTTAATTCATAATATAATCGAAGTATAGTAATGAAAATTTCTAGTTCTATTTAGTACTTAAAAGCATTGAACTTGACTTAGCATAAACTATGATAGTCTTCCCCATCCCACTAATAATATTGTAACAAGAAAAATTCATATGTAGCTAGGACATCATTTATATTTAATGCTATATATTATGTATATTATATTAGCTATTATTAAATGTGAAGAACACTACATAAGGTTTGCTATTTAACACAATGTTTTAAGCTAAAGTAAAATTTTTGTGTGTTGAACATACTAGTTTTGTTGAGTTTACAGAATATTTAGAATTCAATGAATAGACTAAATAATAAATAAAAGTAAATTGAACATATATATAATTTAATATGAATAAATATATGGCCTGATTTTCAAAAATATGCTCTCTGTTTTCAGTTTGCATAACTTTTGCACAAACATCTTTAAGAAAATGGTTTCATTCATTGTCATTCAGGTAACGATTCCACATTTGAGGATTAACAAGAAAAGGCTAAGATAGTTTAACAAACTTGAATCACAGAAGAGTGGCGTATTTTCATTAGTAGTAGAGAAATAAGCATAAGAAGAAAGATATTTCATGATTCATAATGGATATTCTGGTCTTCTAGTCTTCCAGTCAGGTATCCATCACTAATTCCCTATTTCTCCTACCCATAACCAGAGTTATCAGTCATCTTTAATTCCTTCCTATTCTTACTCCCTTTTAATGGGTCACAGATTTAATTATTTGAAGTTTTGCCTCCTATTGGTGCTTCCAGTCTGTTCCCCAAACCATCTCCAAATAAGAACCTAATTACTTTAGACCTCTTTAATAACACTATATTACAAAGACGCTTTCAGGTCATAGTGAAAGTTTTCTTTATGTTAAAGACGAAAATCTTTCATTAGGTTGCTTAAAAATATAAAATTATTATTATATTATTCAAGTAAATTCATTTTAACTCTAGTTTTAAAAGTTGTAACATTGTAACATTTCAAAATGAAAGAAATTCCATCCCAAATGAATTTAATAACAGAAATGGTTAGAAGTCTGATGTATCTTAGTTAGACTGGTTTTGGTAAATTGTTCTTCATACTGAATCTTTGAATTTTTTAATTTTAATTTTTTTAAATATTTTATTTATTTATTTGAGGGAGAGCACAAGCAGGGGAAGGGGCAGAGGGACAGGCAGACTCCCCATTGAGCAGGAAGCCTGATGTGGGGCTTGATCCCAGGACCCTGAGATCATGACTTAAGCCTAAAGCAGACGCTTAACTGACTGAGCCACGCAAGCACCCCTTATACTGAATCTTTCTATAAAATTAGTGTTAACCACTTAAAATTGCTTCCTATGGAACAGCAGTACCATGGCTTATTTTATTTTATTTTATTTTATTTTATTTTATTTTTTATTTTTATTTTTTAAAAGATTTTATTTATTTATTTGACAGAGAGAGACACAGTGAGAGAGGGAACACAAGCAGGGGGAGTGGGAGAGGAAGAAGCAGGCTTCCCGCCTGTGGGGCTCGATCCCAGGACCTTGGGATCATGACCTGAGCCAAAGGCAGACGCTTAACGACTGAGCCACCTAGGTGCCCCAGTACCATGGCTTATTTTAATACTCTTAACACATGCTCTTAGATGCATTTCAGAGACTGTTGAGATAATTGATAATGATAAGTAAATCACTGGTCTTCTTAACCCGCAATATATTTAAGGAAGTAAATTACTTCAGTGTGGTTAATGAAATACAAACCTAAATTTGATTCTTTTAAAACAGACAGACAAAATTAAAAAATTATTTCCGAATAGTCATTGTAAAAATGCAAATGAAAAATAGATTTGCTTCATACACCAAAAATGTTTGCAAATTGTCCTCAAGACTTATATATTTACATAGCTAATCACAGCCATTATATTTTACAAATTTTTGTAAATAGCATCATCATGCACTGATGTTATGGGAACCAAAATGGTAGAATATTGAATTGGGATTCATGAACCCTTTCTGCTGCACCTTGAAATTCCGTTTTAAATATCATCTAATTGTTTTAAGTTTTACACTTTAGGGAGAAGAAATCTATATGGGATACATTTTTATTCATAGACACATGTATTATTTGTGTCTGTATTAATATGCTAATAGGTATGAAATTTAATTAGAGAGGTATAATCTTCATTCCATATGGGACCACTAAATTAAGTGTGACTTTTTTAAATAGTAAAAAGTTATCTTAGTTTTTTCTTAACAAAGGAAAAAAAACATATTTCCAAATTATTTTACATTTTGATTCTGAAGTGATAGCCAGATATTTGGTAGTTTGGACTATTTTCCAACATTTTGTGGTGAACTGATGGGGAAAATCACCCCAGTTCTTTGTATCCTTCCTATACTCATATTTTTGAAAAATGAGTTTGCATCTTCTCCCACAAGAGAGGGAGACTCTGTGTTCCCCTCTGAAGTTGAGTGGCTTTTTGGTTTTGCTTTGGTCAATAAAATATCATAGATAACAATGTGCCTTAGAGGACTTGCAAATTCTGCTATCTCTCCTAGAATTCTGCTTCCATCATGAGGATAAGCTCACACAAGCTTTCTGAAGTATGAGAAACTTGTGGAACAAGCTCAGTCATTCCTGGTCAAGACCATTCTACGTATGTGATTGTTACAGAGGCCAGAAAAACCGTCAAGACGATTCTATACCAACTTTACTGAGAGTTCTTACCATGAAAAGATGTTGAATTTTGTCAAATGCTTCTTTTGTGTTATAGTTTCATATTTCTGTGATATCAGTTGTAACGTCTCTTTCTGATGGTTTTGATTCTTCTCTTTTTTCTTAGTCCAGATAAAAGTGTCCGTTTCATTTATCTTTTTTAAAAAAAGCAGTTCTTAGTTTCTTTGACTTTTCTATTGTCTTTCTAGTCTCAGTTCATTTATTTCTGCTCTGCTGTTTGTTATTTCCTTCTTTCTACTAACTCTGGGCTTCTTCTTTTTCTAGTTCCTTGAGGTATAAAGTTAGGTTGTTTACTTGAGATCTCTTTTTTTTCTTAATATAATGTTTATTGCTATAAACTACACTGTTAGAACTGCTTTGACTGGATCCCATAGGTATTGATATGTGTTTTAATTTTTTTCTCGTTATATTTTTGATTTCACTTTGATTTCTTCTTCAACCCACCATGTATTCAAGAGTGTATTGTTAAATCTCCACATATTTGTGAATTTTTCAGTTTTCTTTCCATTAGTTTCATACCATTGTGATTGGAAGAGATGCTTAAGGTTTCAATCTTTTTAAATTTGTTAAAACTTCTTTGTTTCACGTGGTCCTCAGGGACTCACGAACAGTAATCCCCATCAGCTCTCATACCTTGGTGATTTGGGAGCAAGGCCCTCAGGTGAGCATCTTAAAATTTGGGGCACTAGATTTGTGGAGAAGCTCCTTCCAGGGAGAAGCAGATTTGATTTTATTTTTAGAGTAATTCGGGAGGAGAAGGCAGGGGAAGTGCCCACCAGTTCTTTCAGGCCCCCAGGAGGATCCTGACTAGCTCCCAGAAGCAGGCTGATGAAAAGCCCAAACTTGGGCATCAGCTGGGAAAACATGCAGTCAGACCCCTTCTAGGGAGAAACTGTGTACTTTGTGTTTTTGCCTGCTCCCTCTGGGCTCGGCACAGAGAAATAGCCACAGAAAGTTTTCACGTGCACATTTAAAAATCTCATCTTTATTTAGTTTGACCCTGAGGGACTCACAAATGCCAAATCTTGTTGGCTCTACAAATTAGGTGATTTGTGACCAAGCCCTTAAGTGGCAGCTGTAAAAGTTGGGACACTAGGGGCACCTGGATGGCTCAGTTAGTCTTCATCTCAGGGTTGTGCGTTCAGCCCAGGCTGGTGGAGCCTACTTAAAAAAAAAAAAAAAAGTTGGAACACTAGATATGCAGTCCAAACTCTTCACTCCTCAGGAAGAAACTAGGAGTTGGGGATTCCCTTCTGATTCTAAAGTGCTATGCCAGGGGTGGGGTTTTTGGTGAAGTGTGTAAAAATTCTGAAGATAACTTGATCATGATTTTCTTATTGTATTCTAAGTGCAAAAGGCATTGCCATAAATAGACAAAGAACATTATGGGGATCTGGTGGTCTGCTTCATTTTCCCATTTTATCGGTAAGATTGCTGATTTCTTGTATCCCTTTGAAATATCTCTTTAAAAATCCCCAACAGTCACAGGATTTGTGATAGTTCTATCACTCCCAATACTAGAAACACATTTAGAACACGGTCCCAGAAAGATGAACATGTCAACTTGACTTTTGTAGAAGAATGTTTTAACTCTTGATATCATTCATGAATTCAATGTAATATTCTCTATTTATTCCTTTATAGCCCTTTTCAGTGTCTGACCTATTACTACATGTTCATTCATTATTGTTTGTCTCTCCCACTAGAATGAATACTAGATGAAGGAAGGGACTTTTTATCTTTTATTGATTGTCCACTCTCTAATATCTGTAGTATATGGGCACTTGATTAAGAATTGTAGATGCTTCATAAATTATTGAAAAAAATTAATGAATTCTATTCAGTGAATATTAGACTTTCTTCAAATGCTAAATAAGTAAGACATTGTCTTTGCTTTCAAGGTTTTACAGATATCAAATATAGCATTTATTAAGAGTTAAACTGAAGGAGGGCACTTGTGATGAGCACTGGGTGTTGTGTGCAAGTGATGAATCACTAAATTCTACACCTGACTAATGTTACACTGTATGTTAACTAACTGGAATTTAAATAAAAACTTGAAGAAAAAGAGCAGACTTGTTGTATTTGTGCTATATAGGAAGAATATATAAACAAAGGGTTTAGAAAGAATGAATTTTAAAAGGGAGAGTAATTAAAGCTTATTTTGAGATCAGTTCTGAAGAATACAATGACATATGAAATAACACTCCGCACTAATATAATCAGAAAACCAAAAAGACTTAAACTGTATTTGTGCTATATGGAAAGAATATATAAACAAAGGGTTTTAGAAAGAATGAATTTTAAAAGGAGAGTAATTAAAGCTTATTTTGAGATCAGTTCTGAAGAATACAATGACATATGAAAAAACACTCAACACTAATATAACCAGAAAACCAAAGCATGTATTTTTGAAGATGGCAGGGCATGCTAAACAAATGACAGTTTTTAACACACAGTTAAGATACTGAATAGCATTAATACTAGAGTGATAGAGACCAACTTAAACCAAAAATGAATACTTCTTTCCATAAAATGCCTGACACATATTCAAGAGAGGAAATGGTATTGAAACTCTCTGAAGAGTAGTATAACTTGGTCAGATCTGTGTTTTAGAAAACTAATTCTTTTGGCTGTACAACAGATGGACTTGAAACTGAGGAGATTACCAACAGACATAGCAGTCTGGAGACAATTGCTCTAGTTTAGGTGAGAGATAATGTGAACAGAATTAGAATAGTGACAGTAGGGATGGAGATAAAGAAACAATTTGAAAGTGATATCAGAAGAGATTGTAGACCAATCTGATATATTTGGTAAGAGAGAAGGAGGATTGAAAAATGCCTCCAGAGTCCTAGACGACGGTATAGATGGCAAAGTATAAATTTAGATCAGAAACCTAGGGAAAGCAAATCTAAGCATGCTGAATTTTTTCTTTCTGTGCATATATAGAGAGAGATGTATAATATCCCTTTTTCTAAAATCTCCAATGGAAACCCCTCCTTCATCAATCAAAAATTTAATTCAAGCTAATTTTTAGCATTTCCACTAATCTGCAGTCAAACTTGTTTACATTCATTCTAGTCCTATTAACTTTCCTAACTGCCAAAGATACTCCACCATTTTCACTCTTTTATGACAATTTGTATATTTTCCTCTATCAGTTAACTTATTGATTAAATCACACATTTGATCAGCAGACACTTCTTTATCAGGAACTGTATGCAAGTAAAAGAGCTAAATTCTAGGAGTAAGAAGGTGAATAAGGCCAAAAAAGAATCAGACTGCCAAAAGAGTTTATGGTCTCATCCAAGAAGTGGGGGAGAAAAATCTACTTTTACCATGGTGTATACCAGAGGTAGTGGTCAAATATGTATTCTGCATTCTTGCTTCTACCTATCAAACAAATGGCCTAATGCCTAAACTTAATGTCTTCTTTACTCCTTCTCTGATTACTCTACCTCACAGTGGTTTTTCTCATGTCTAAATATAAGCATTATTATCTATATCATTCTGTTAGATTTTTTAAATTGAAATTATTATTGAGATAATTATAAATTCACACACAGTAGTAAAAAATAATGCAGAGAGATTCCTCGTACATTTTGTCCCCCCAATGATAACATTGTGTAAACTTATAATATCTCAACCAGAATATTGGAATTGATGTAATCCACCAGTCATATTCAAAATTCTCCAGATTTACTTGTATTCACTTATGTATGTGTATGTAATAAGTTCTGCACAATTTTATCACCTGTGTAGGTTTACGTAGCTTGTGTCTGTCAAGGTACTGAACAGACCCAAGACCACAATGATCTCTGTGTTACCCTTTTATAACCATATCTACCCCTCTGACACCTCCCTGTCCTTGGTCCCTAACCACTAGCAAACAGTCAGCTATATTCCATTTCCAAAATGTTTTCATTTCAAAAATGCTGCATAAGTGGAATCATATGATATGTAAACTTTTAGAGTTGGCTGCTGCTTCTTCTTCTTCTTCTTCTTCTTCTTCTTCTTCTTCTTCTTCTTCTTCTTCTTCTTTTTTGCTCAGCGTAAGTCTCTGGAGATTAATCTATGTGGGTATGTATAATAATAGTTCATTCTTTTTTTATTGCTGACAAGTATTACATGGTTTACATGTACCAGCTTGTTTAACTGTCCACCTGTTAAGATGTGTACATCTGGCATGATTTTAGGTTTTGGCTTTTACAAATAAAGTTGCTACAGGTTCTTGTACAGGTTTTTATTTGAACAGAAGTTTTTATTTCTCTGAGATAAATGCCCAAGTGTATTTGCTGGATAATACAGTAATTGTATATTAAGCTTTATAAGGAAATACCAAACTTTTCCTTTGTGGCTGCAGCATTTTACATTCCTACAAGCAATGCATGAGTGATTTGGTTTCTCTTCATCCTTCCCAGATTCTGGTGTTGCCACCATTTTATATGTAGTCACTATTTAGCCATATCCAAATCCTTGTATTTCTTGCATAGGTGGAGTAATTAAAAATAACTTCAATAGTTAATTCTGACTTCTTGGACATGAAGTGTGTCTCTTAGATCCTCCAGTGATAGACTGTTGCCTCAATTGTTGGGGCAGTGTAGGCAGGCAGCCAGAAATCCTCAGCCTTCTTAGGGATTGTCTCAGTGGCAGAGATTGCATAAAGTAACATCCTTTCTGAAGATAGACCACATCCAATGACTGACTGAGTTTAAAGATGTGTCCATCATGACCCGACATGGGACAACTGAAGGATAGTGCTAGTTCCAAGGCTCACTGTGGAGTTGGCTAAGGGTGTATCTCAGCTCAGTTTCTCTCTACTCTCTCCTATTTTCTTTTCCTTCCTTGAACAAGTCTTGATTTGAAGTGTGGTCCTTAACATTTTGTACTCTAAAGGCCGTCCCTGATATAACTTTTCAGGGAACCCAACCTACAATACTAATGATCTAATTTTTCATTGTCCAACTTACTTTATATTCTGTTATGAACTCCTGAAATCTGATAAATGTTAGAAATCAGTAGTTGTTTTCCGTTTCTACTGCTTATTAACTGCTGTCTCTCAGCTTCAGACCTGTCCTCTGATATTTTTCTTAATGTGTTGCTGGCTTCTTGTTGCAGTTTTGCCGGTTGAGGGCTCTAAAGGGACAGTGGATTGCTGGAGAAGGAAGAGACACACTCCTTTCCCTTTGCTTACTGCTCCTTCAGTGTCACCAGCACAGTTGATGCCAGTCAGCTTTCTACACAAATCAGCCCCATCACACCCCTCCGGGATACCTGTGCCAACCACACCTTCCCCTCCTCAGTAGTCTGACTCAGCTCAGTAGGGTGCTCCTTCAAATTGTACAGTTTTAATAATTTCTGACTGTTCTCTTTGTTCTCCAGTGCTAGGTGTGATAGCAGTTTCCCGCAATTACCACATGATCCCTCAGTATTCCCACTTGGACTTTTTTGTTCTTAAATAGCAGATTACCAATTTGTACGACTATATTCTGTCTGTTCATGCTTTCTGAGATGCTGACTGATACACCATCAATTTTATATAAAAGAAGTTAATAAAATTCATGAATTAGAAAATGATCCTTAATTTTCATAAGAATGTAAAATATTTAGGAATAATATAAAAATGGAAAAGATATACCCATAAAAACACAAGGTTATTTTTTTCAATTAATCTGAATATTTCCGAATAATTTTATATGCTCTTTGGGATAATTGCACTCCTTAATCCCCATCATCTATTTAACCACATCCCTCCCCTACCTCTCTGGTGATCATAAGTTTGTTCTCTATAATTAAGAGTCTGTTTCTTGATTTGTCCCTCTCTCTCATTTTTTTTACCTTTGTTTGTTTATTGTTTCTTAAATTCCACATGTGAGTGAAATCATATGTTATTTGTCTTTCTCTGACTAATTTCACTTAGCATGATACTCTTTATGCTTCCATAATTTGGGTATTGTGAATAATGCTGCAGTAAACATAGGGGTGCATGTATCTTTTCAAATTAGTATTTTTGTATTCTTTCCATAAATACCCAGTAGTGGAATTACTGGATCATATGGTAGTTCTATTTTTAGTTTTTTGAGGAAACCTCATAGTGTTTTCCACAGTGGCTGCACCAGTTTGCATTCCTACCAACAGTGCATGACGGTTCCTTTTTCTCCACATCTCTCACTAAGACTTTTTTTTTTTTTTTTGGTGCTTTTGATTTTAGCTGTTATAACAGGTGTGAGGAGATATCTCATTGTGGGTTTTTTTTTTGTGGTTTCAAGTTTTTATTTAAATTTCAGTTAGTTAACATAAAGTGTAATAATCATTTCAGGTGTAGACTTTAGTGATTCATCACTTATATACACCCAGTGCTTATCACAAGTGCCGTCCTTAATACCCATCCATAAAATTGCTAGGCTGGATGGAGGGCTCATCTTCCTCACAAATTCATTCTTAGTTTGGTGCTCATTCATGCAAATGTTTATTATTTTTGGTGCAATTGTAAATGGGATTATTTTCTTAATTTCTCTTTCTGCTGCTTCATTATTGGTGTGTAGAAATGCAACGGATTTCTGCACATCGATTTTGTATCCTGCAACTTTGCTGAATTTATCATTTCTAGCAGTTTTTGGTGGAGTCTGTCAGGTTTTCTATGTATAGTATCATGTCATCTGCAAACAGTGAAAGTTTTACTTCTTCCTTACTGATTTCAATTCCTTTTATTTCTATTTGTTGTCTGATTACTGTGGCTAGGACTTCCAGCACTATGTTGAATAAAGGTGGTGAGAGTGAACACCCTTGTCTTGTTCCTGACCTGAGGGGAAAAGCTCTCTGGATGATGTTAGCTGTGGATTTTTCATATATAACCTTTATCATGTTGAGTTATGTTCCCTCTAAACCTACTTTGTTGAGGGTTTTTATCATGAATGGATGTTGTACTTTGTCAAATGCTTTTTTTTTTCTGTGTCTGTAGAAATAACCATATGGTTCTTATTCTTTCTCTTATTGATGTGATGTATCACATTGATTGGTTTGTGAATATTGAACCGTTTTGCAACCCAGGAATAAATCCCACTTGATTGTGGTGAACGATTTTTTTAATGTATTTTTGAATTCCATTTGTTAGTATTTTGTTGAGAATTTTGCATCAGGGTCACCAGGGATATTGGTCTGACATTTTCTTTTTTAGTGATGTCTTTATTTGGTTTTGATATCAGGGTAATGCTGGCCTCATAGAATGAATTTGGAAGTTGTCCTTCCTTTTCTATTTTTTGGAATAGTTTAAGAAGACTAGGTATTAATTCTCCTTTAAATGTTTGGTGGAATTCGCCTGTGAAGCCGTATTGTCTTGGACTTTTGTTTTCATGAGGTTTTTGATTAATGACTCAATTTCTTTTCTGGTTATTGGTTTATTCAAGTTTTCTCTTTCTTCCTGTTTCAGTTTTAGTAGTTTATGTTTCTAGAAATTTATCCATTTCTTCTAGGTGTCCAATTTGTTGGCATATAGTTTTTCATAATATTCTCTTATGATTGTATTTCTGTGGTGTGATTGTTATTTTGTAGCTAGGAGACTTTTTGATTGATTTAGTTATCCATGTATGTGATGGACCATATGTGCCTGTGTCCTGTGAGCATACACAGAATATTTTTTAAAAAACTTCAGTACAGGTGGCTAAGTAAAGGATGTTTTAATCCTATAATGTTTTTATTAATATTAGAAAATGATATATTTTGGTGAACTGAGCTTTCAAAATCTATGAGTAAGACTCAAAAATAAGAACATGTTCTGTATATAACTATAAAATTATTTTCTGGTATAACCAACCATATTTTAGTGAAATAACTTACAGATTTACTGAATGAGAATAATTTCCTATAAAAACAGGTCTTAAATATAAGAAAAAATAGAAAGTTGTGGGAAGAGTGTATTACTTGATCCATTTCTTCAGATATGTGTGTGTAATTACTATCATCACCTTCTAAGTAATCCTATCTTTCTTAACAAAAGTGACATATTGTTTTTTTCAGTCAATCCTAGGAAGGTTATAAAACTTACTAAGTGTCTGAGTTTGCCATTACAAAATATTCTTTAGAAAATTTGAGCCATTTTTTAACCATTTCATCAATTTTGTGGGTGTTATGAGAATCATTTGAGATTACTGTACACCTCTCTATGAAAAGTATTTCCAGATATTTTCCTGAAGAGTTGTAATTGATTAGTGTTATGTGAATTTTAAAAATAACTTTTTTCTTTTTCAAAATAATGCAAGATAGGATATACGTACATCACTCAGAGTACAATTTTTTAGTTTACCTTTATATAATGCATGCATAGAAATAGTACCTGAGGGGTACCTGGGTGGTTCAGTTGGTGAAACGTCTGCCTTTGACTCAGGTCATGATCCCAGGGTCCTAAGATCGAACCCTGCATCGGGCTCCCTGCTCAGGAGGGAGACTGCTTCTCCCTCCCCCTTGCCTGCTGCTCCCCCTGCTTGTGCTCTCTGTCTCTCTCTATCAAATAAATAAATAAAATTTTTTTATTATATTCAGTTAGCCAACATCTTAAAAAAATAGAACCTGATATAGTGAAAGGAAATAAATATTTACTGAATGATGCAATGTTCCTCTTATGCTTTTTTTTTTTTTTTTTTTTTTTTAGAGGCATGGAGGGGAAAGGGAGAGAGAGAATCTTAAGCAGCCTCCATACCCCAGTGCAGAGCCAGACATGGGGCTTGATCTCACAACCCTGAGATCGTGACCTCAGCAAAAATCAAGAGTAGGGCACTCAGCTGACTGAGCCACCTAGATGCCTGCTCTTATATGCTCTTTCTTTTTTTTAAAAAAGATTTTATTTATTTATTTGACAGAGACAGCGAGAGCAGGAACACAAGCAGGGGGAGTGGGAGAGAGAGAAGCAGGCTTCCCGCTGAGCAGGGATCCCGATGCGGGACTCGATCCCAGGACTCTGGGATCATGACCTGAGCCGAAGGCAGACACTTAACGACTGAGCCACCCAGGTGTCCTCTTATATGCTCTTTCAAATGTTATTGCATTTATAGATCTTGAGAAACGAGGTTCCTTTTTTTTTCTTTTTAAGAAAAGGAACGGGGGGCAGTGCAGAGGGAGAGAGAGACAGGATATGGGGCTTGATGTCACAACCTTGAGGTCATGACCTGAGCTGAAATCCAGAGTCAGATGCTTAACTGATCAGCCAACCAGTCACTCCTGAGTTTTCTTGTTTTATTAATTATTATAATTTAAATTATAAGACAGTCACTGCTATCCATTTTAACTCCTTATTTTTACTGAAGTTTTCAATCTGGATTTATAGTGAAAGTGTAGTGAATTTATAGATAACCTTTTTCCTGCAATTCAAGGATGTCCACCCCTACACTGCTTGCAGTACAGAAGCTGGGTGGAAATAGTTTAATGTACAGCATAGAGGAAACTTGTTGAGTAAAATAAAAGATGACAAGCTTTTAACCAACTATTAAATTTATGCTTTAAATGTATTTAAAGAATAAAGGAAAATATTATTTTTTAAAAAAAATTTAAATTAACATATAATGTATTATTTGTTTCAGGGGTATAGGTCTGTGATTCATCAGTCTTAACACTTCACAGCATTCACCATAGCACATACCTTCCCCAATGTCTATCACCCAGCCACCCCATCCCTCCCACCCCCTCCACTCCAGCAACCTCAGTTTGTTTCCTGAGATTAAGAGTCTCTTATGATTTGTCTTCCTCTCTGGTTTCATCTTGTTTCATTTTTTCCCTCCCTTACCCTATGATCCTCTGTCTTGTTTCTTAAATTCCTCATATCAATGAGATCATATGATATCTCTGATTGACTTGTTTTGCTTAGCATAATACCCTCTAGTTCCATCCACATCATTGCAAATGGCAAGATTTCATTTTTTGATGGCTGCATAATATTCCATTGTATATATACACCACATCTTCTTTATTCATCTGTCGATGGACATCTTGGCTCTTTCCATAATTTGGCTATTGTGGACATTGCTGCTATAAACATCGGGGTGCATGTGGCCCTTTGGATCACTACATTTGTATCTTTGGGGTAAATACCCAGTAGTGCAATTGCTGGATCATATGGTAACTTTTTGAGGAAACTGCATACTGTTTTCCAAGTGGTTGCACCAGTTTGCATTCCCACCAACAGTGTAGGAGGGTTCCCCTTTTTCTGTATCCCTGCCAACATCTGTCATTTCCTGACTTGTTAATTTCAGCCATTCTGACTGGTGTGAGGTGGTATCTCATTGAGGTTTTGATTTGTATAGGAAAATATTCTTTTAAATGGAAAATAGATTTAAAAAAATAGAATGAAGAAGAGAAGCAGGAGACTTCTCTAGGAACATTATGAGATTTGCTTTTCTTACTTTTGTTATGGAATGTAAATATTGTTCAAAATACAATCTGAGGAATACTCTAACAATCTGTATTATAAGAAACTAGGATGATATTAGACTTCATCATGTGTTGCTGATATAGTTAAACTTTCAAATAATTGAATTTCTTTACATTTTTTTTTCTTTCCTAAAAGTTACCTACTGAGCAGAAATTTTGCAAATGCTTGTAACAGTCCAACTCCAAATTGGAAGTACTACCCCCAAACTATCAGATATCTGTAGATAGATATTTTGAGTTTTAGCCATATGGGTTAAATGATTAAATTATGTAATTTTTAGTAGCATTGTTGACATTTATTATTGACCACTCTTCATCAAATTTGGAGGAATGGAAATTTTGGTTTGTCAAATAGTTATGACACAGTTGTACTGTGGGTTTAATCTTCAGAATAAACTAGCTAATGAAGGAAAAATTAGGAAACATTTTATGCATTTCTGTCTCCATATAGTTTTTTCTGCAACTACTCCTTTAACAGACCAGTGAAAGTTTTATGTGTACACGGGCTAAAGTTTCACACTGCTGCATTTTCTCTTTGTCATCTACATTATTTTCTTGAAAATAAGATACTATTTAAGTCTACTTAATTTTCTTAAGGGTAAGCTATGTATGGAAACAATACATTTTGAAGAAAGTAAAATTTAGTGTCTGATTAAAATGCAATTTGGTAATTGCATTTGAAATGGGCACAGAGGGAAGAAACTTAAGTATTATAAAAACTGAGAATCACGTACCTCAACCCTGAGAGAGGATCATCATAAGTACAACAATTAAGTATTTGATAAATTGTAAAACATCTTGCTAACAAGGGGCCTGAGGCAGTCATAAGTGTGAAGGCAGCTGTCCATAGAGCCTCAAAATTGAGCAGACCTAAACTTATTTATTCCTATATATGCATTATTCCAGTTTAGTGTAGTCTCCAGATTTTACTTCAAAGATTTTCCAATGTATTCTTCATTGCAAAATGATTGATCATATTAAAATTTCCCCAATGACTTCTCACCACAATTAGAATAAAATCCAAATGTCTCACTATACCCTATTAAGGGCCTTTATGAATTGTAGCCTGTTTAACATTCTAACCTCATTTTTTTGTTTTTTTTGTTTGTTTGTTTGGGACATTTTTTTGTTTGTTTGGGACAACTTAACCCCTAGTTTAGTTACTTCCAGCTATATGGATAAAAACTGAAGCCACACATCATTTCTTAATTCCTGTGTCAATAGAATGTCACTGTTTGTACCAATAAATTCTTATAAACCAATTTATCTTAATAAATAGTTTGATAATCAGCACAAATGGAATGCTTATGAAGAATTACTTCAAGACCCTTCTTAGCTGTATCCAGTAATATAAAACTTATTTCACAAGTAATTTAAAATTTATTTATTTATATGACAGAGAGAGAGCACAGGCAGGGGGAGTGGCAGGCAGAAGGAGAGGGAGAAGCAGGCTCCCCACTGAGCAGGGAGCCCAATGCGGAGGCTCAATCCCAGGACCCTGGGATCATGACCTGAGTTGAAGGCAGTTGTTTAACCAACTGAGGCACCCAGGTGCCCCTCACAAGTAATTTTTATTCTCCCCTGACTGGATTGCTATGCTTTAATTCACATTATCCAGACCCCAAACCCAATGTAAAGTATCTTTCTCTTACTTGCCAGTTTGGAAACATCACTAAGATGAATACATTAATAAGAATAATGAATTCTGTTTCATTTGGGCAACTAGATTTTATGACATTATCTACAGGGGCGTCAACAGTCCTAGAGATCCCATCAAGATCCAGTTGTAATTGCCTCAATATTACATACAACTCAAGAAACTTACTCAGAATCTATGTGATCCACTGGGTCTCCTGCCACATGGGTCCCTCCATTTATGAAGGTGTGGTTTGTCATGGTGAGATAAGTACAGGATTGAGTGAGCCCCAGTTTCTTTTCACCATACCCTCTATTTTCTTTCCAAGAAACGAGGGTATTTCTTTTTAGGGATTCTTTGATTATGGGCAGATTTAAAGTATCTTTGATGGAATCTGCCATGTTACTAATGACTCTGTTTCTCCTCTTCCTTTTTTGTTGGAAATGTAGGAAAGACAGTTTTTAGGGAGGTCAACCCTGGGTTCAGAATATCCCTGTCTTCATCCAGACTGGAAGGCTATTGAGTAAAAATGTCTTTTTAGACTGATTTCTTACGTGAGAAACTTTGTCTTGAATTACTTATCAAAACATTAGGAGAACATTCTTCAGTCTTATTTTGTTTTATCCATGAGAATCTAGTCAGAAAAATCACTTCTCTGTACTTTTCTACCCACTGATAGACAACTTTCAGGTTGGGGACCAGAGGCATGAATTCATAACCAAAATATCTAAATAATGCTTACCAGACTCTCATGGATTTTTCTCAGGTTAAGTCCACACTCTTTCCTTCCCAGAATTCTCTTATGTGTACTTCCATTATAATGTTTTTGTGTATGCACTTAATCTTCCAAAATGGCATGATCCTACCTCATATAGTTAAGAATTACATTGGACACTCTAGAGAGCTTTTTATATGAACAAAATTATCCATCTGAGAGATGCCTAAGAACAAAGGAGAGCAAAATTTCAAACATGGAATGGTCTGCTGTGTTTGATTAGTATGGGGAATTTCTGAAAGAAACTCAGATATCAAAATTGAATCCTGAATAAATTCTTTGTTGGAGATAAATGCCAGATATGAAAAATGTTAAACTTTTTATTTTTGGAGTCCTTCTCAATTTCAACCTATCTACCTTTATTCTTTACCCATTCTAAGCTCCACCATTGCATAATGTTCCTGTCCCTTTTTCTGATATTCTTCTCATGTCTGCTGAAGGATCCAGATCCTCCCCCCAAAGTCAAACTGCCCCTTACATAAAATAGTCCTTCTTTATTTCTCTGTGATACTAAAGAAAAATTTATGTATTTAAAAACAATGATGCCATAGGCATATCTCCGTGTTCTGCTTTGAATAATTTCTTTTTTTTAAGATTTTATTTATTCATTTGTCAGAGAGATAGAGAGAGAGAGAGAGAGAGCACAAGCAAGGGGAGCAGCACACAGAGGGAGAAGCAGACTCCCCGCTGATCCCGATGTGGGACTCGATCCCAAGACCCTGGGATCATGACCTGAGCAGAAGGCAGACGCTTAACCGACTGAGCCCCCCAGGCATCCTTATATAATTTCTTTTTAATGTTTAATAGTACCATTTTTATCCCTCAAAACATTAACAGAACACTTGGTCACTTAAGTCTGAGTAGTTTATTGAGGTACCTGAATACTTTCTACAATCCCTGATTATATTTACTATTAAGAAACTTTAATGTCTAGCACTGGGGAAGTTGAAGTTTCCTGCTGTTCTACTGTTTTTGTAGTAGTAATATGAGAGTGATCTTTTGCTATTTTCTAAAAAAAAAAATGAGCTGAAGTATAAGATAGATTCCATGTTTTAGATTCCATCTCCATGTTTTAGATAAGAAAAAAATACTACAGAAGTTAGTATTTTGTTGAAATTAAGTGCACTATCTAGGAGATGATGTATACCTAGGAGTAAATCTTTCACTTCTGAATGGCTGTAAACCCTTCAAAGCTGTCATGTGTTGGTCACTAAGAGTACATTTGAGTATTACTAAGTCTTATTAGCTACTGCAGGCAATGGGTTCCCAACTTTTCTGAAATTTTCTGACAGTACTAAATGTTGACATGGATGTGGAGCAAGAGACTTGCTCATTTATTGCTGGTGAAAAATGGTAGCCACTTTGGCAGATAGTTTGACAATTTCTTATTAAGTAAACTTAACACACAAACCAACAATTTGGCTGCTAAGTGTTTATGCTAGTGAATTTAAAGTGTTCACACAACTTGTATTTGGATTTTTAGCAGGTTTATTGATGACTGCCAAAAATTCAAAATAATCAAGATGACTTTTACAGATTAATATCCAAACAAACTGTGGTACTACCGTACAATGGAATGTTGCTCAATAATAAAATAGAATAATCTATTGATTCGAACAACAATAGGTATGAATCTTACATGCATTTTGTTAAATGAAAGGAGACAGACTCAACTGAATACATATTGTAGAATCACATTTATATGGAAAATCAGTGGTCCTCAGGGGTTGGGGCAGGGGGGTAGTGGTTGACTATAAAAGGGAAACACAAGGAAACATAGGATGAAGGAAGGAATGGTTCTATATGGCACTGGAATGGTAAATAAATGATTCTATGTGTTTATCAAAACACGTAGAACAGCATATCACAAAGAGCAAACCTCACTTCATGCAAACTAAAGAAAAAAAATAAAGTTAATCACAATGTGTGGGGAATCTCTGGATGTAATGTAGACTGTACCAGATGACTTTAACTGCTGTCCACGTCTGAAAAGAAAACGCACCGAAGGGAGGGAGGGAGGTGCTGACCTAAGTAACTAAAAAACAGTGTTTTTAATGGGAATTTTAAAGCTAAAGACAAAAGAAACTGAAATAAATATATAGGTTCCAAAAGTGCTGTCTTTTACGTAATTTAGAAATGAACACTGCATGGTCTAGAATAACAGACATTTATTTACAAAGGTATTTTGTGGAAGAATGAGATGATATTAAAGGTTAACTTAAAAGATTTAGAGACTTCATAAAGTAATTGTAATATTAATGTCACTTACATTATCTTAGGTAAACATAATTTGCATTTACTAAATAGACATTTTACTAAGTTTTATTCATATCTCTGAATATACAGTCAAATTGGCCAAAAAATTGTTTTTGGAAATATTTCTTTGGGAAAATAGAAAATTGTCTTATTTTCAGGGTTATTTTACATGTAAGTGTGTTGATAGATATTTGCTTTGGTAATGAAAACCAAACGTTCCATCTATAAAACTTTATTGGGATTTAGCTTAATAGTGCTTTAGCCTTTTTTAAGTCCCATTTCCTCAAGAGCTCAGGAATTTTTCTTGTTTATTCAACAAACATTCATTGCATCACTGCGTATTTGATTATAGGACACTGTTAAAGGATATAGCCAATTAACAAAATAGGTAACAATTCTTGCTTATGGGATTTACATTCGTGATTTTGCCCTAAAAGGTCAAGATTATTTAAATTATGTGATTTAGAAATATGTGTATATTGGGGCTTCTGGGTGGCACAGTCCCTTGAGCATCAGACTCTTGGTTTTGGCTCAGCTCTGATCTTAGGATCATGAAGATCAAGCCCCACACCAGGTTCCATGCTCCGTGTGGAGTCTGCTTGGGTTTCTCTCTCTCTTCCCCTCCCCCCACTGTGTCTGCTCTCTATTTCTCTCTCTCTAAAATAAATAAATAAATATTTTTAAAAAATATATTTTATAATAGCTGCTTCAAAAATGATGCAGTGAAATAACAGCATCATTTCATGTTGTGACTAAACAGAAGAAAGCAATTTATATGGATACATAATTATGACATGTTATAGAGATAATGCCCTGTAAGTTTTCTTTTGGGATATTAGAATTTGACAGTAATGACTAAATATTTATAAAATATTAAAACTTTGATTCTGGAAGTATCATATAACCTCTTATCTTCATACCCCTAGAATTTGCTATTATAAGCCATTCAATTCCTATGCATTAAATTGCTAGGACAACTTCAATATTGATGACTTCTAATTTGGTGTGCAGCACAAAAGCTCATAGAGGAGAACATTTTGCCGGTTTTTTTTCTAATGAGAAATTTACCAACAAAGAAGTAGATATCTTTATTTGAAAATTCACTGCATTCATAATTTTAAAAGTCCTTGCCAAAACAAACTAAAAAAAAACCCAAACCTCTAAAAAGATTTTTTTTAGATATCTAAGTATATAAATGCTTGATAAATCATTTTCTATTTTGTTATTATTTTATTCTCTTTCAAGATCAATTTTGATATATTTATGGTGTGAAGTTCATTTTCAGAAAAAGAAGTCCAATTTATATTACTGGTTCTACCAGAAAAATAGAACTGAGCTAAACAATTCCTATGTTGCCAACACATAAAACATAACTTTATATGACATGCCAATGTACCAGCAACATTTTGGTGATATAAAAAGAAATCCAAGTACATCTTATCATGTATACATTGAGAGTGAACATTTCATGTTTTTTAAGAAAGCATTATTTTATTTATGTAAATGAAGGAGAAAAGTATAACTAGTTTAAACAGATTCTTATATATAAACAAAGTTCATAAAGAAAATCTTAATGGATATGAGCAATAAAGCAAAATGTTAAAATTTTAATAAATTCTAATATTTTCATCATGCAGTGAAATAAAGTGTTATCTGAATATAAATATATGGGTAATCAAAGTAAGTGAATAAATTCAGGTATCCTTATAGCAATACCTCATAACTTTTGACTATGCATTATGTGAGTAATACATTTCAATTTACAGTGTTAAAGTAACTTCAAATCTACTCTCCATTAACCTGTGAACCACAACTTGGTATTTATTTAAAGATTGCTAGTAGCATGTAGGTATTATGTAAGTGTTGTAATACTTGGTATTGAGGCCTGTTTGACTCTGTAGAGATCTTTATTTGTCATACATGATTTTCCAGAGCAAATTAGGAATTTTATTTAGTTAGCTGATTATTACTTGTTCATTCATTCATTTTTTTCTTCCTTTTCAATAGGTGTTATTTGCATATATAGGTCAAAATTTAAACGATACAGTAAGGTATATGGTGAAAAGAAACTTTCCTTTTTCTGTGAGATTTTTTATTTCCACTCTTTCTGCTTTCTAGCTTAATTAAAAGTTTGTTATTAATGTGATTTATGTTTATGTCTTCAAATATAATTTATGTACATAAATAATATATATCTACTCCAGCTATTAAAAATCTGGAATCAGCACACTTATTAGAGTATCTCACATGTTTTTTTTATTTTATCATTGTTCTCAAAAGTTACATTATGTTCTGTAACTATAGTACTCTCTTTTTCTTTTAGTCCTTACTCCATAAAGCAGTTAAATAGATTCAGTGCCCCTTGACTGCTCTCTTGCCATTTTTCTCTTGGTGGATTATACATGTTTTCTAAGAATTTCTTCAAAATGAACTTACAGTTCAAATGAACTTCCTAGGAACTCTGGTTTCTTGTAAGTTCAAAAATATTGCTCCCTTGTCCCTGTTTCATTCATGTTTGAATGGTAGTTTGGCTAACTATAAATTTATTAGGTCACACTTTCTTGAAGATTGTATAGGTGGTTTTTCACAATCATTATAACATTGAGTATTGCTGTGGAAAGGTGAAGGTCAGCCTATTTTTTCACCTGATAGATGAATCAAAATTTTTTTTCCTGCTGCCCAAAGCCATCATTCATATATATATATATATATATATATATATATATGTAATTTGGTTAACTTACCAGGTTTTATTTTATAGTGGATAATTTTAGGTCAGTTTCTCCTAGAATATAGCATTCTCTTTAAAGAAGTAGATAGAAGTGTTCTTTTATATCTGAAAGGTTTTTCTCTTAATTGAATCACTAAATTTTTTTTTTAAATTTTTTCCCATTATTTTGATAGGACCGATTAGGAGATATTAGTTAAGAGTGTAGAGTGTATTGGATCTTGTTTAAAAAAAATCATTGCTTATTTTCATTTTCTTTGTATTTTGTTCAATTTTTTGTTTATCCTCACTTTATTTTGCCCATTTTTTAGTCTTTTTTTTTAAAGATTTTATGTATTTATTGGAGTGATAGAGAGAGAGAGATAGAGAGCACAAGTGAGGTGGAAGGAGAAGCAGGCTCCCCACAGAGCAGGGGAGCCCGATGCGGGGCTCAATCCCAGGACCCTGGGATCATGACCTGAGCCAAAGGCAGACGCTTAACGACTGAGCCACCCAGGCGCCCGCCCAGTTTTTAGTCTTATTCTCTGTTTTTCCCTATTGTGATTTTAACAATGTGTATTACATTTGTTCTGCTTCCACTTTAGCCTTTATTTCCAGGAAACATTTAAAAATTTTCATTTTTGAATTTTAACAGCTCATGTTTTATATTCTTTATACCATTCCTTTCCCATGGAAAAATGTCCATTGCTCTTTGTGTTACCAAGATGATGACTTCAGTAGTTTTATAATTAACTGATATTTTCGTGATGACTTTAACAGTTCCACAGCAACATTTTTGTGATGAATACTTTTCCTTTCTCTTTTTTGAATCAGATGATTCTTCATAGGGTGAAATCCAGGTTCGTGTTCCTGGCATTTCCCCCATATTTTAGGGTTATTAAGGTATGAATGAGTTCTCCCCAGCCAGTCAAGTTTAGCACCAGAGGGCTGCTCTTAACACAGATTTTTTTCAGATAGATATATAGTTGCCTTTGAGGAAAAGAAAACATCATTTTTCAAAGTACATAATGTTTGAGAATGGTTTTGATATTAGTTTCAGTATCTTGGACTTTCAGAAAAAGGGGTTTAGGGCAAAGCAAGGGACAAGACTAGGATTTCTAATTTTGAAGAATGTATCCAGTTTTCCTTTAGGAAGAATATAAAGAATGATTGTAGTGCAACTGCTGAGCCACTTATGCTCAAGATATTGTTACATACTTCTAAGATGTCAGTAGACTGAAGAATGGTGACCAGAGGGAAGTGTAGCAACAACCCAGAAACTAGGTGAAAATCTATTTGGAAAAGAACCTGACTAAATGTTATCTCTGAACTCAAAGAGAGAAAATATCACAATCAAAGAATAAAATAATAGGGCAAAACTTTTAGAAAAATGTTTGATGTAAATAAAAAGGTATCAAACTCAAAGATTAAGCTGATGGATTCCATTCTTTTTATGATATACATTGTAAGAAATTGTTCAGGCAAATTCTGCTTTCATATTAATGCAGTGATTGTGAGTATAATTTTATATTGGGGAATTATCAAGATTGATCTATAAAATATGAGCTTTTAGCTGTTAGAATTTAATTCCAAAATCATAAACACTATAAGTAGCTAACTTTCATATTTGAATGAGTAATGTTATTTCCTAGGTTAAAACACTGTGCTAACCCTATTTATAAGAGAAATTAAGTAAAGTAGGCTATTGTGATAAAACAAAGATAGTCAAAATATATAATGATTCACATAAAATGAAATTTCATTTCTTGTTCGTGTGCCAGCTCAGGTCAGGTTCTTACAGGTCAGATTTTGATGCTGTAGAAAGAACATCAGTTGTCACACAGCTGAGCCTGTAGAGGACAGAAATTGTGAGAGGAATCCATCAGAGTAATTGTCACTTAGAAGATGTAAAACACAATTAATCCTTTCTATAAAAAGAGATGGAGGATAGTCACACTTAACTCCATACTGATTGAAGTCCTGTCATAATGCAGATGCTTGAGTTATCTTGACAACAGGATATAAAAGAACATATTAAGTCCATTGTTTCCATGAGAGAGGAGAGTTGTTAAATTTCTAACAATTCAGGCCTGTAGTGAATGTATAATGTATCCATTTTTTTTAATTTTAAAATTAAAGTTCTTTAAATAGAACATTTGGACACCTTTTTGAGTTGTGAAATTTTAACAAGATGTTTTCAAAAGAAGAGACATTTCTCTACATTAATCCTTGCTTCTACTAAAATGAAGCTTACAAAGGTCAGAAGCAGATGGAGCCTTCCTGCCCCTCCTTTACTGTCATACCTATGGAGCAGCAGGGTCCTCCAAACGAAAGGGCAGGAGTGATGTTCCCTATAATGAATAGTGCTATTTTGTTACTTGACCTTCAAGACAGCCTGGAAATTTCAAGTCAGAGATCAGTGTGGGAAAGCAAATTGATGAACGGGAACACTGTAATCTTAGCTGATAACTCTTTAAAAGGTAACCAAAGCTATTTCTTTTGCTCCCTGGATAACAGTAAACTCTTCAAAGAACTTAAAAAAAATCTGCTGGAGCATGAGGAAAAGTGAATATTTTGAATGGCCTTTTCAAGACCGTGAGTCATGTTAAGAATCTTGAGACAGTCATTCTTTACAAATGGCTATTAAAAATGCTGAAAATACCCAAAACTAGACTGTGCTACACCAAAAGTCATGAACTTTCCATTAGAGCAGTGATTTCCAAGTATTTTTATCATAAAATTCTATTGGTTAAATAAATTGAGAATGCAGCATCAATATTTATAAACATATCTATAAATTATAAATATGCACCATTTATAGACTTAAATAAAAAGAAAATATGAAGGATAAAAAAACTAGAAATAAGAGTAATATAAGACTGTATGTAAACAAGAGCTTTGAAGACTTGGAGGAACTTCCAAGAGAAGTTCAGTAAGAAGAAAGAAATAATTAAGGGCAAAAAAAAAAAAATAGCAGTAGACCGTATAAGACAGGACCTAAGCTAGATCTTAATTAGTAGAATTTGGACTTGTGTCAGAGGGCACATTGTCAGATATAAATGTTAGAAATACGCAGTCATAACAGAAGCAAAGGAAAACACTGAAAGCACCTACCTTTTCTAAAGTTTTCTTAAAAAGGAGGAATGAGAATTAAGTCTTTAAAATGTGCTAGTTATATTTTTGTTTTGTTTTGATAATTCTTACTAACTTAAATCCCTTAAGTCATATGTATATACACACACATATACATACACACATGCATGTACATATATACATGTATACACACAGACACACACACAGACACACACAGACACAGACACASACACAGACACACACACAGACACACACACAGACACACACAGACAYACAGAGACACGCACACACAGACACACACAGACATACAGACACACACAGACACACACACAGAGACACACACACACAGACACACAGACACACACAGACACACACAGACACACACACAGAGACACGCACACACAGACGCACACACAGACACACACAGACACACACAGACACAGACACACACACAGACACACACACAGACACACACACACAGAGACTTTAGAGGAAAAGGGATATTTCTAATCAGGTAAAAGACAGTCATTATGCATAAATTTATGTAGACTTAAATATATAGTTAGTTCAAAATTACCATGTTTATTTTAATATACATTATAAAAGTGAAAATACTAAAGCAGCTGTTTCACATATAGTTTATGTGAATAAACTATATAGTTTACTTTATCATAAACAGAATAAACAATATAGTTTACTTTATTCAGGTAAAAAGAATTATATTACTTTAGTCACTTTTATTTCAGTGACTGTTTCTAGAATTCAAATTAGCTCTATGACTGGGAAAAAAGGGAATGACATTGTCAAAAGAGGGGAGCCGTATTAGAACATATGGTGTTTTTCCAGCACACTTACATTTCTGCTCCCAAGTAAAGCAACTAAGACAGAGAACACTAAAACAGTCAGCCTCAGAAAACCCTGTAAAAACTGAATACCATGCACAATGCCGGTTTAGTCCCATGGTCTTCCTTTTTCTTAATTTGGCCACAGGTTCTGTCCAGGTGGTGATTATTGCACTGTTCTCCATGACACTTGTACTTTTAATCCTTGTTTTCATAGATCAGTAGCCCCGTGTTTTGCTTATGTATTATTTAAGTAAGCTTTCACTATTTTAAATGGTAAAGCCTTGTATTCTAATATTTTGTTGTATGTTAGGAATTCAACATATTTTTTTTAAGATTTTATTTATTTATTTGACAGAGAGAGAGATAGTGAGAGCAGGAACACAAGCAGGAGGAGTGGGAGAGGGAGAAGCAGGCTTCCCGTGGAGCAGGGAGCCCGATGCAGGACTCGATCCCAGGACCCTGGGATCATGATCTGAGCCGAAGGCAGACGCTTAACGACTGAGCCACCCAGGTGCCCTCAACATATTATTTTAACTGCATTAGTGCTTTTATTATTTTTATCAGGATAATTAAAGCATAAGTTAATGTTCTTGTTGCACAGTTTCTTTGGACATTAGTTAGTCTGCCTCAAACCTATTTCTCCATAGGTATATTGATAATTTTCATGTGCAGATTTGCATCATGCTATTTTATTAAAAATACATATATTGCCTTATTTCAGATTGTCTGTAAACAGTAAAGCAATTAGTCAGGACCTGAAAAGGAGACTATAATAGATTGACCGCTAGTACGATAGTTGATTATGACTGACATTGTGTATACAGTAAAATCAGAAAGAGTACATTAAACATCATTGATGATAAATTTTCATTTTTTACACAGTAAAAATTTATATCACAAAGTCAATATAAGAAAACAGATAAATACAAAACTGAAGGCTATTTCTTTTCTGTTGTATTCTTATGATTTTTTTCAATATAAATTCTTGATTCTTTACAATCAAGTTCTAGTTTAGATATGGGATGAAATTTGTACTGAAATCCCATGAAAGCCTACCCAGGTCAAAAACTATAGTTTTAAACTGCAGCTATATATTACATTGTGCTTCATAGCACACACAAGAATAATTTTATGCTGCAGTCAACTCTACATAATGTTGCATGCATGCTATCATTGTATTTACAGATACTAGCATTGCCTTTTATTTAAACTGTGAGATGCCAATACTAAGCACAGGATATAGAGGAAAATTGTAATTATGAAGGAGAATAAAATAAGTATCTGTACAAAAGTCACTGGATTTGCTGATCTGGATAAATAGAAAACTATCCTGAGTGAGGGGAAAACTAACAGGGAACTGAACACAGTTTGAAAATTCTTTTCCATCTATCACAACCCACCAGCAACATTTAAATGACAGAATTGGGCAAACATGGTTGCTATAACAAGCTTTAGAATCAGTGGCAGAGCTGAGAATGCAACATTCACTCATTTTTTGAAACAGTGTTCTGACAAAAATGATCTGAACTCAATTTATTTCTTACCTGAAAAAGACTTTTAAAAGCTGAAAAGGAATGATATCAATTTTGCAGGATTTCTACATCTACAGAAATTTGCAGCCTCTTTTCTCACCACAGGGTCTTCCTTCCTCCCTTGATCAAAAACAAACAAACAAACAAACAAAAACACGTCAGTTATTTTTCTCCTGAACAGTCAACTGTTTAAACCTTGTTCTTTGAGGTCTTGGATTTTTTTCTTTCTAGTTCATGTGTTTAAAATTGAAATTTAGATTTGGAACAGGGCTGATTAGATATCTACCCTAGTGACACACTGAGAACTGAGAATATAGAGCTGGTGGTTATAAAGATGTAATTATCAGAGTTTTGCTACTGTGGTGAATCATGTTTAAAAATTTAATCTAATCCCATTAGATTTAGAAGATTTACCGTGGAAGCCAGAATGATTTAGAGCCTGTATTATTAATATTACTTTTCTTTGATCTGATTACTATTTAACTTATAATTCAAGTATATAAATTAAAAACTCTGCTATTGTCTCCATGAAAATTAATAGAGGGAAACCTCACTTAGAACAGAGGAGGGGAGGCTTGAAGAGGGAACTGGGGTACGAATTGTCCATCTCAGCTGATACTTCACGTTCCTGGGCAGGAAGAAGGTCACATTTCCCCACTAGGGGAAGCAAACATTTTCTCCATGTCCAGGAAAAGCCTAGCCACTGAGAAACTGCCCCAGCTCTGCCAGTGAGAACCCATCACCGTGCTGAATGCTAGCTTTCCCCTCAGCAGAAGCTGTTCAGAGCAGCCCTTCCCAACTTCCTCCTTTTTCTCTATAAAGTTCTTCTCCTTTGTTCTTAGAATTGCCTAGGGTTTGCCATAGTTTGCTTGCCCTGAAGTGTAATCCCTCTGCTATTCCCAAATAAACTCATTTCGCTGATGAAGTAATTGGCTATTTTATTTTTAAGGGTAGCATCTCTACCAGGTTTTACCATTAACTAATTGTGCAGACATATGGTTTTTATGTGTAAAATGAATATTTTTAAATTTCAGGTTTTAAATTATCCCTTTCTATTATTTCATGAAAGATATTGTTAGATTGTTTCCTCTTTTCCCACTTTAACAGTGAAAATACCAGTTAAAATAGATCCTATTTAAGATCTCAGAAACCTATACTTTCATTTGGGGCTGTAATTCTCTTTATTTCTATCCTAGGGATCCTTAGATTGGTATATTTAGTTATAGTTGAACCTACTAAAATATATGCCCCAGGAAACATTTTGAAACTTCAATAACTGGTAATATAAACATTCCTTGGGGGAAGGAGTGAGAAGCAAAAAGCGGGTCCTCTCCTCTTCAGAAAAATTAGCATTAAAATAGATTTAATGCAGCAATAGTGGTGAGTATTCTTCATACATTCAAGACAATTTTTACTTTATTTGCAACAATTAGGACTACTGGCAAACTCTACACATAGAATTTATTTGAGCTTTTGAATAAGAGTACCAGCAGATTTAAAGATGAAGGCAAAATCTGACAACTGAAAATTTCCATGTATATTTTCAAAATTTAACATTATTCCAAAAATTATAATGATTAATGGGAAATCAAATTCCACAGAGCATATTTAAATACAAGGACATATATATGGAATAAAATACATTGTAAAATACGCATAAGTTATTTTACATTAATAGATGGGTGTAAGTGTGCACATTGCTCAAGTACTTAAGGAACTTCTTTATTGTACCTAGTTTGTACAAATAACAAAGTGTTCTTTACATTAGAGTGCATTCACATACATAAAATTCAACACGTTAGGGAAATTTATGTTTTATTCTATCAATTTAAATATTTTATAATTAATGTTTGAATATTAAGTCTTCAGTTCAGTGACATGACATTTCCTAGTGAATTAATGTAGTACTTTCTAAACATTTATTCTGCTGGTGGGAGATATGAAAGGAAGACAATGCTTAGTATGTCCATTTCTTGATTTTTATCTCTAGACTGATTAGCAATAACAAACTACATAGCTAATCATAAACTAGACTGAAATGAATATTGATAAAGCACTGTGCAATTAATTCAAGTGATTGAAAATTAAGCAATTACACAATAACTTTTTCTGACAAAGTATTGAACAAATACATTTACCAACTCAGAAAAGTGCCTAATTTTTTTTTACACAAAATGAGCTTACATTTTGCAACTTATTGACCTTACATGATCTTTGAGGAATAATTTTATAAGTAATCAGCGTTGTTTTTATGTATTGCTATTAGTTATGAGGCTATATGTATAACCTGATGATTTTGCATGTTCTGCATTCAATCTGTCACTACAGAAGCATTTGTTTTTCATTTCCTTAGAAATGAAATTTTTATTTTTTTTAACCGGGAAATATATTTTTGGTTGATAAAATTCATTATGGAATAGAAAATTGAGTAGAATTTTAGCTTAATTTGTCGCAGTTGTCTCCTGAAGGAAAAAAAAAACCTAAATTGAGTTCTTTCTTAGCCAAATAGCTTTATTTGTTGCTTACATTTATGTACATACCGTTATTCCCGCATAAAAATGCCCCTTTTCCCTGACTCAAAAGAATACTTCTACTCACATCCAATATTTAGACTAAAAGATCCTTTCGGAAGTAGTATCTTTCACCTTTATCAGGAGAAATCAATACTCATAATTTTATGAACCTATTTAAACTCCAGTTAGGTGCTTTAATCATTTGTGTATGTATTCTTATCTCCAGTAGGCTATAAATCCTGAAAGCCTAACTGTATTTATTTTTTTTATCTTCACTACATAGAAACTGTGACTGGCCCATAACAAACATTTTATAATAGGTGGTTATAGCAAAGTCCCTACGTAGATTATTAAGATGAAAAGGGCGAAGTAACCAGCATCATCATTGCATTCATTTTACTTGATTTTTTTTTTTTACTTCAGTGCAAATAAATCTGTAACATCCTTTATACTTTCCTTCTCACAGCATCCTGTTCTTGTCTTCTGCTCTGAAAAATACAAAGTGGAGGGGTTTTATTAATAATTGTGGCAGAATTACCGTGGTCATGTTGTACTGTACTGACAGTTCCATCTCAAATCTTAAGCCCGCCTTTTGTTTCATTTCCAGCAATCCAAGAACTGTTCTAGCTAAGACTACACGAAGGCAGTCTTCCTGTTTAAATTCAAGTTGTACTGTTTCTTCAGTTTCAAATATCTGCCATATTAATCTGTATGGGGTGTAATAAACACCTGAACAATTTTAGTAACCAAGCTCCCCTCCCCAGTGATTACTTTTATTAAAAAGGAGATATTCTATCTGCTAGAATGAATTATAATCAGGACATAAATTCCCTTGAAGGAGAATTTATAAGCATAAAGCAAGAAAACATAGCTACCAGTAATTCAACTAACTTTACTGTAAAATAATATGCATTTGATTACAGTGCCGCAATATGAAAGAGAACTTGATGGGAAAATTTGGGGAACTTAATTCTCATCTCAGTTCTTCTCATGCCCAATTTATGATCATAAACAAATCAAATCCTCTTGACTTCTTTTAGTCACATTGGCCTAATAGTAGATGAATGGATGGATTTTACTAGATTCACTTCTAACTCCAAAATACTTTTGTATAAATCAATTAATTTGGGTAAGTAAACTTGCTTGTTTACTTGCCAGTTTTAAAACTTAGTAGGTATGGCAGACGTGAACACGGTTACCATTCTCTAAATATATACCATGTACATGGCATGTACTTGAAACTGAGTAGTTCTAGACACAATACATTACAGAGTGTGTGACTGATAAGTCCTTTTGCAGTAACAATAAGAAGATGATAACATATCTAAATTTCTATAAGGTCAGAAAATGTGTTTATAGGTGTTATTTAATATGAACCTCTATCAAAAATCTAAGTCAAGATAAGCATTATTATCCACATGCTATTAAGGAAAGTGAGATCAAACTTGTTCAAAGGCTTCCAGCTTAAGCAGGATTTTAACTGCAATTACAAACACGAAAATATATGTTACCACTTTAAACTTTGTTTCTTTTATTGTTCTAATCCAACTATCACCAAAAATAATATTGCTAATATCAGTAATAAATCTACATATAGTTACTTTAACACTTTTCTCAATGTAATACATTTGTTTGGATATTGAGTGTTGTACTTTAAGGTGGTTTCTATTAAAGGCTAAAAATTCAAATTCTTCCCTCTTTCTTACAGAGAGCTTTGGAGTTCTGTCATATCTTGCAGTTGATTTGTTTTTGGTTTTGTTTTTTCATTTCCATTATACAAGAAAAGTTTGTATCCAGTAAGAATAGAATTATTCTTCCTCTGTGTGTGTGTGTGTAAATTTAAATTTAAATTTGACAATATCACCAAAACCTACAAGAAAATAGTAGGTCAAACACCGAACATTTTCTAACTCTAATGTTCTTTGGCAAAAATACTTGGTAGAATTCTGATTTACTTTTGTATATGTGGCCATGGACCTGCCAATCACAAAACAGTGATAGCACAGAAATAAATGAACTGTAAATACACTGTTACAGGCATTCTGATATCCAACTGAATAAACTCAATCACATTTCAGTAGACAGACTGAGTCATATATCACAACAGATGGATGCACAAAGGTGATCGTGGGGATGATTTAAGAATAAAAGACTCAATATAATTGGAATTATTTTGGAGTAAGTTCTAGAGTATGAGCAAAAATGCACATATATAAAAGCTGTTTCTTAAATAAATGCTATGTAAAACCACTGAGAGTTTTCATGCTATTCAGTCGTATAATATGTATCTACCAATATAAACAATATTTCATCATTCAAAGCTAACAGGGTTTTTGAGGCATAATATAGATGGGTTTTAATCACTGGGAGCAATGGACAAATAACCCAGTTCAATTGCTGATAATACAAAATTGGCAAATATGAATAAGGAAAAGATACACAATTATGTGTCATATGTAATTGTTGAGACTGCTAAAGTTTTCTAGTACAAAAAGATTTGGTTGGAACACAAGCATATTTTTATAAGAAGGATTTTCAGTCCTGGTAGAAATAAGTACACTCATCAAGTTCAGAAACTGTTTCTTAACCCTGCTTCAGTTATTGTCATATACACTTACTTATTCAGTAGACTTAAAGAGCTAGTACTATAGATTCATCTACATATATCTATATTATTTTTATTGTAAAGAGATGGGAAACAAATTTATACTTCAGTAAATGCTTAAATTCATTACTTTAGTCTTCTGGAGCTTTAAGATATTAACTTGGAGATTCTCCTCTTTGTTAAAAAAATGTTATCTTCCATCTCTTCAATTTTAATAAACATTTATTTAGTTTTATTTACAGAATGGCAGGGTTCTGTTTCCCAGGTGGCAGCCTGACAAACTCCACAGATGTACTCCTAGCAAAACAAGCAGAGCTGGTGAAGACTACTAAAAATAACCATTTAAATACGTCCCTGGAAATTGTCCTAAGGGCATAAAGCAAATAAAGATAGATTTATTCAGGAAAATATACAGATTCTGTGGCATTTGAACCATGACCTGCTGCCTTCATCCTCATGTCCCCCAGCTCAGCAAAATACAGAAGCTCTACTCCATACAGGTGTGGCCAAAAAGATGGGGTCCCTCTCCCATCAGTTCTCACTTAAGAGTTACTGTATTTCACTAGAAGGGGCAGAAATTAGTATTTCTCATTCTCTCCATGTCTGAGTAGAAGAGATTAGATTTCTGGTGAGTGTGGCCAAAAATCTGGGTTTCTTTCCTGCATCCAGGCTCTACCCATTGGATAGAGATTCTCCCCCAGGTACACAGGCTGAAAGTACAAGGCCCCTGATTGCCTTGTCATAGTTCACTAAGAGAGGAAATCAGAATACCAGAGGTATCAACCCACCTAGCATATAGAGGAATGACCCAGAGATTTTGCTAGAAGAAGCAGTCCATAAGAAAAGACAAATCTGACATTGTCCCTGAGGACAGTGAGTTTATTTGAAACAGAGTGGGGGGGGGGAGTTAAAAATTATGGGTGTTCTTGAAAACAATTGCTCTTCTTAATTAAGAGCAACAAGGTAAACTATTGGCCAGCCAGTTTACTAGAGGGGAATAGAGACAACTAAGATGAGTTCTGCTGGGTTTAGAACAAAACTCAAAGAAATGACCTCAAAAACTACCCCTGCTCCAAATGTAATTGGATCAGACTGCTAAGGAATTGATGCCCCAGGGAATCATGACAAATAATAGAGCAATCAGGCAGGAGTTAGGGAAGCCTAATACCAAATGAGAAAGTGTAATACCAAATGAGGCAGACAGTTTAACAGAGAGATCAGGGGAAAAGATAGTCAAAGAGAGACCTGCTAAAACCACTGTCATGCCAAGGACTGTGCACATCCAAAATTGCGCTCTGTAGAACTACAGAAAATACTTCACACTGCAAGTGGAATAACCTTCCCTAAAATAGCCAAGTGACAAGTGAACAACAACAAAATAAGCGTTCAGAGAGGGGCAGGGGAATTAGCATCCAGATTTACTCTATTATATTAAATGCCCATGCAGAGAAACAGGAAAGTTTGACCCATGCACATGAACAACAAAGGCAATAGGAACTTCCTGTGTGAGAGGGGCCTGATATTGGTTCTAACAAAGACTTCCTATTAGTCAGTATAAATTTGTTCAAAGAACAAAAGAAAACCGTGCTTAAGGAAGGAAAAGAAGACAGGAAGGTAATGTAAGAGAATATCAATTCTCATGAAATAGACAATATATTGTAATAGAGATTATAATAAAGAATAAAATGGAAATTTGGAAGATGAAATGTACAATAACTAAAATGACAAATTCCCTAAAGGACTCAATGGTACATTTTAACTAGCAGAAGACTTGAAAATAGATTAATAGAGATAGGCAAAGGGAACACAAAATAAAATGAAAAATGAATTGAGATTCAGAGAAATGTGCATCATAAAATGAATATAGTGCCTCATAAAGTGATGGGACACCATAAAATGCATCAAAACACACACAATAGGAGTACCTAAAAGGGAATAAAAAGAGAAAGAAGCAGGGAAAATATTGAAAAAAGAATGGCTGAATACCTAGTTTTGCTGAAAACTATTTGTCTCCATATCCAAGAAGCTCAGGAAACTCAAAGTACCATAAATGCAAAAAGACCCATGCCCAGACACAACATATTAAACACACTGAAAGATAAAGTTAGAAAGATCTTTCCTTACATTAATATCACTGGTGTGCTAATGAACACACAAGAATCCTTGCTCATCCAAATTCTCATTCTTAGACTGCTGGACATCATGTACAGTAAAATAATTATAAAATTCTGTTTCCTAAGTCTATCACAGTTTAACCAAATCTCTTCATTCTTTAGTATTTTAAAATTAATATTATATTGACTTTTACTTATATCCCACAGAAAAGCTTTTCAAATCTTTTTCATGCTCCTTGAGCTTCCAGATGAATTCTGCCTTTTTTCTTCTTATCACTTTTATTATATTCAAAAGGTTGATGTCATATTGTATAAATTCTTCAGTTTATCTTCCAACTAAAAATGTCTTTTGTGTCTCTTTACTCCGATAATCTTTAAATCTTATATCAGAGTAAAGTTTTTCTCTTCTCCATGCCAAAGCTATTTTCTCAGCTTATACCTTCAATAGTGTTTTATCCAGCTTTTTCTTTTATTTCATCCCACCAATTTTCTGATCCCTTTCATTTTTTGCTTCCCTGTCTTCCCAGCCCATTTATTGTCTCCTTTTTTTTTTTTCTGTAGAACTGTTCAGATTAGTGCTATATAAACAAAGAAAAAATTAGGGACGCCTGGGTGGTTCAGTAGGTTAAGCATCTGCCTTCAGCTTGGGTCATGATCCCAAGGTTCTACGATCCAGTCCCGTGTCCTGAGCAGGGAGCCTGCTTCTCCCTCTCCCACTCCCCCTGCTTGTGTTCTCTCTCTGACAAATAAAAAAATAAAAAAAATCTTTAAAAAATTAAAAAAAAATTAGGACTCTTTTTTCTTAACTGAGTTTCACTTACATCTATAAACATGAGAATAATCACCTCTGTTTTCATTACCTCACCATGCACTGAGGCCTATTTACTTTGTGATTTTATTTATACTAGTTTTTTCCTTCTCATTTCTTTGGGTTTTGCTTTTATCGTTTAATTTCTTTCACAAACCATTTTTTTCTTTGATTTTTCTTTTATTCTTGAGATCTAACATGATGGCATTTTCATAAAATTCTTTAAAATTTCTTGTATGCTTTAGCACCTAATATGTAGTATAATTTTCAAAAGTTTTCATATATAATGAAGACTACTGCAGTTATTCACCATCGCAATTATTGTGTTGAGTATGCCTTGATTTGGGGAGTTTAATCTTCTGTATATGAAATATGTTACTTCTTTACCTTACTGATTATTTATTCTCATGTTTTACTCAATTATTGCTTTAATATTTAAAATGTTATTAGTGTATATACATATAGAATGTTAATGGTGAACCAAACAACTTCCCATTATATAATGATATTTCCAAAATAATGTTTTGCTTTTGTTATTTACTATTAGTAGTTAATCAATTTTATTTTGGTTATAGTTTTTCTATGTATTTTTCCACTTTTCTTCAACTTAATCTGTTTTATTTTATGTATATTTTAGGTATGCCTTTTTTTATAAAGTGCAGAAAGTCCTTTTTTAAAAAAAATATTGTTATGTAAATCACCATACATCATTAATTTTTGATGTAGTGTTTCATGATTCATTGTTTGTGCATAACACCCAGTGCTCCACGCAGAATGTGCCCTCTGTAATACCCATCACCAGGCTAACCCATCCCACGACCCCCCTCCCCTCTAGAATCTTCAGTTTGTTTTTCAGAGTCCATAGTGTCTCATGGTTCGTCTTCCCCTCCGACTTACTCCCCTTCATTCTTCCCCTCCTGCTATCTTCTTCTTTTTTTTTTCTTAACATATATTGCATTATTTGTTTCAGAAGTACAGATCTGTGATTCAACAGTCATGCACAATTCACCGCGCTCACCATAGCACATACCCTCCCCAATGTCTATCACCCAGCCACCCCATCCCTCCCACACCCCACCACTCCAGCAACCCTCAGTTGGTTTCCTGAGATTAAGAATTCCTCATATCAGTGAGGTCATAGGATACATGTCTTTCTCTGATTGACTTATTTCACTCAGCATAACACCCTCCAGTTCCATCCACGTCGTTGCAAATGGCAAGATCTCATTCCTTTTGATGGCTGCATAATATTCCATTGTGTATATATACCACTTCTTCTTTATCCATTCTTCTGTCGATGGACATCTTGACTCTTTCCACAGTTTGGCTATTGTGGACATTGCTGCTATAAACATCAGGGTGCACGTACCCCTTCGGATCCCTACATTTGTATCATTGTGGTAAATACCCTGCAGTGCAATTGCTGGATCATAGGGTAGCTCTATTTTCAACTGTTTGAGGAACCTCCATACTGTTTTCCAGAGTGGCTGCACCAGCTTGCATTCCCACCAAAAGTGTAGGAGGGTTCCCCTTTCTCCGTATCCCCGCCAACATCTGTCGTTTCCTGACTTGTTAATTTTAGCCATTCTGACTGGTGTGAGGTGGTATCTCATTGAGGTTTTGATTTGGATTTCCCTGATGCTGAGCGATGTTGAGCACTTTTTCATGTCTGTTGGCCCTTTGGATGTCTTCTTTGGAAAAATGTCTCTTCATGTCTGCTGCCCATTTCTTGATTACATTATTTGTTCTTTGGGTGTTGAGTTTGATAAGTTCTTTAGGGATTTTGGATACTAGCCCTTTATCTGATATGTTATTTGCAAATATTTTCTCCCATTCTGTCGGTTGTCTTTTGATTTTGTGGACTGTTTCTTTTGCTGTGCAAAAGCTTTTTATCTTGATGAAATCCCAATAGTTCATTTTTGCCCTTGCTTCCCTTGCCTTTGGCGATGTTTCTAGGAAGAAGTTGCTGCGGCTGAGGTCGAACATGTAGCTGCCTGTGTTCTCCTTTCGGATTTTGATGGACTCCTGTCTCATGTTTAGGTCTTTCAACCATTTGGAGTCTATTTTTGTGTGTGGTGTAAGGACATGGTCCAATTTCATTCTTCTGCATGTGGCTGTCCAATTTTCCCAACACCATTTGTTGAAGACACTGTCTCTTTTCCATTGGACATTCTTTCCTGCTTTGTCAAAGATGAGTTGACCATAGAGTTGAGGGTCCATTTCTGGGCTCTCTATTCTGTTCCATTGATCGATGTGTCTGTTTTTGTGCCAGTACCATACTGTCTTGATGATGACAGCTTTGTAATAGAGCTGGAAGTCCAGAATTGTGATGCTGTTAGCTTTGCTTTGCTTTTTCAAGATTCCTCTGGCTATTCGGAGTCTCTTCTGGTTCCATACAAATTTTAGGGTTATTTGTTCCATTTCTTTGAAAAAAGTGGATGGTATTTTGATGGGGATTGCATTGAATGTGTAGATTGCTCTAGGTAGCATCGACATCTTCACAATGTTTGTTCTTCCAATCCATGAGCATGGAACGTTTCCATTTCTTTGTGTCTTATTCAATTTCTTTCATGAATATTTTATAGTTTTCTGAGTACAGATCCTTTGCCTCTTTGGTTAGATTTATTCCTAGGTCTTATGAGTTTGGGTGCAATTGTAAATGGGATCGACTTCTGGATTTGTCTCTCTTCTGTCTGGTTGTTGGTGTATAGGAATGCCACTGGTTTCTGTGCATTGATTTTACATCCTGCCACTTAACTGAATTCCTGTATGAGTTCTAGCAGTTTTGGGGTGGAATCTTTTGGGTTTTCCACATACAGTATCATATCATCTGCAAAGAGTGAGAGTTTGACTTCCTCTTTGCCGATTTGGATGCCTTTGATTTCTTTTTGTTGTCTGATTGCTGTGGCTAGGACATCTAATACTATGTTGAATAGCAGTGATGATAGTGGACATCCCTGCTGCATTCCTAACCTTAGGGGAAAAGCTCTCAGCTTTTCCCCATTGAGAATGATATTCGCTGTAGGTTTTTCATAGATGGCTTTTATGATATTGAGGTATGTACCCTCTCTCCCTATACTCTGAAGAGTTTTGATCAAGAAAGGATGTTGTACTTTATCAAATGCTTTTTCTGCATCTATTGAGAGGATCATATGATTCTTGTTCTTTCTTTTGTTAATGTATTGTATCACGTTGATTGATTTGCGGATGTTGAACCAACCTTGCAGCCCAGGGATAAATCCCACTTGGTCATGGTGAATAATCCTTTTAATGTACTGTTGGATCCTATGGGCCAGTATTTTGGTGAGTATTTTTGCATCCATGTTCATCAAGGATATTGGTCTGTAATTCTCCTTTTTGATGGGGTCTTTGTCTGGTTTGGGGATCAAGGTAATGGTGGCCTCATAAAATGAGTTTGGAAGTTTTCCTTCCATTTCTATTTTTTGGAACAGTTTCAGGAGAATAGGGATTAATTCTTCTTTCAATGTTTGGTAGAATTCCCCTGGGAAGCCATCTGGCCCTGGGCTTTTGTTTGTTGGGAAATTTTTTTTTTAAAGATTTTATTTATTTATTTAACAGAGAGAGAGAGCGTTAGCGAGAGCAGGAACACAAGTGGGGGAGTGGGAGAAGGGGAAGCAGGTTTCCCGCCTAGCAGGGAGCCTGATGCAGGGCTCGATCCCAGGACCCTGGGACCTGAAGGCAGATGCTTAATGACTGAGCCACCCAGGCGCCCCTGTTGGGAGATTTTTGATGACTGCTTCAATTTCCTTAGTGGTTATAGTTCTATGCAGGTTTTCTATTTCTTCCTGGTTCAATTTTGGTAGTTGATACATCTCTAGGAATGCACCTATTTCTTCCAGGTTATCTCCTTTGCTGGCATAGAGTTGCTCATAATATGTTCTTTTTTTTTTTAAAGATTTTATTTATTTATTTGAGAAAGAGAGAATGAGAGATAGAGAGCATGAGAGGGAAGACGGTCAGAGGGAGAAGCAGACTCCCTGCTGAGCAGGGAGCCCGATGTGGGACTTGATCCCGGGACTCCAGGATCATGACCTGAGCCGAAGGCAGTCGCCCAACCAACTGAGCCACCCAGGCACCCTCATAATATGTTCTTATAATTGTTTGTATTTCTTTGGTGTTGGTTTTGATCTCTCCTCTTTCATTCATGATTTTGTTGATTTGGGTCATTTCTCTTTTCTTTTTGATAAGTCTGGCCAGGGGTTTATCAATCTTGTTAATTCTTTCAAAGAACCAGCTCCTAGTTTCGTTGATCTGTTCTACTGTTCTTTTGGTTTCTATTTCATCAATTTCTGCTCTGATCTTTATGATTTCTCTTCTCCTGCTGGGTTTAGGCTTTATTTGCTGTTTTTTTCTCCAGCTCCTTTAGGTGTAGGGTTAGTTTGTGTATTTGAGACCTTTCTTGTTTCAGGAGAAAGGCTTGTATTGCTATATACTTTCGTCTTAGGACTGCCTTTGCTGTATCCCAAAGATTTTGAACAGTTGTGTTTTCATTTTCATTGGTTCCCATGAAATTTTTTTAATTCTTCTTTAATTTCCTGGTTGACCCATTCATTCGTTAGTAGGATGCTCTTTAACCTCCATGTATTTGAGTTCTTTCCGACTTTCCTCTTGTGATTGAGTTCTAGTTTCAAAGCACTGTGGTCTGAAAATATGCAGGGAATAATCCCAATCTTTTGGTACCGGTTGAGACCTGATTTGTGACCTAGGTTGTGATCTATTCTGGAAAAGGTTCCATGGGCACTAGAGAAGAATGTGTATTCCGTTGCTTTGGGATGGAATGTTCTGAATATGTCTGTGAAGTCCATTTGGTCCAATGTGTCATTTAAAGCCTTTATTTCCTTGTTGATCTTTTGCTTAGATGATCTGTCCATTACAGTCAGGGGGTGTTAAAGTCCCCCACTATTATTGTATTGTTGTCAATGTGTTTCTTTGCTTTTGTTATTAATTGCTTATATAATTGGCTGCTCCCATATTAGGGGCATAGATATTTACAATTGTTAGATCTTCTTGTTGGATAGACCCTTTAAGTAGGATATAGTGTCCTTCTTCATCTCTTATTACAGTCTTTGTTTTAAAATCTAGTTTGTCTGATATAAGGATTGCCACTCCAGCTTTCTTTTGGTGTCCATTAGCATGGTAAATGGTTTTCCACCCCCTCACTTTCAATGTGGGGGTGTCTTTGGGCCTAAAATGAGTCTCTTGCAGACAGTATATTGATTTTTTTAAAGATTTTATTTATTTATTCATGAGAGACAGAGGGAGAGAGAGAGGGAGAGAGAGGGGGGGAGAGAGAGAGAGAGAGAGAGAGAAGCAAACTCCCAAGGAGCAAGGAGCCTGATGTGAGACTTGATCCCAGGACCCCGGGATCATGACCTGAGCTGATGGCAGACGCTTAACCATCTGAGCCACCCAGGCGCCCCTGGGTCTTGTTTTTTAATCCAATCTTATAGCCTGTGTCTTTTGATTGGGGCATGTAGCCCATTTACATTCAGGGTAACTATTGAAAAATATGAATTTAGTGCCACTGTATTGCCTGTAAGGTGACTGTTACTGTATATCGTCTGTGTTCCTTTCTGATCTATGCTGCTTTTAGCTTCTCTCTTTGCTTAGAGGACCCCTTTCATTATTTCTTGTAGGACTGGTTTCGTGTTTGCAAATTCCTTTAGTTTTTGTTTGTCCTGGAGGCTTTTTATCTCTCCTATTTTCAGTGACAGCCCACGTGCATTAAACGTGTTAATGTCAAAAAGTCAAGTCATTATGGAAGAGGACTACAAAAGGGTATGAATTATGGAAAGATTGGTTCTGAAGAAGGAGGAACATTTTACCTGCAGACCACACTTCCCCCAGGACTTTAATGTTTCATTTTCCTTCTCACGCAAACTACACCAACCTACCCCCAATCCTAAAACCATCAAATTTTCATACCATTAGGATATTTAGACAGTCCCGAAGTCCAGGATCTCATCTTCTAAATTAGGACCACAGGCAATTCAGCCACCTTAGGTACACTTCCTCCAATACAGCAATTCAGGGGGAGTTCTCTAAAATGCAAGTTCTAGCATTCCAAGAAGATAGGTCCCAATATGCAAGCACTTTAGAAAACAAATAAACAAAACCAAAAACCTCTGCCTGCATGATGCCTGCTAATCTCCCATTGGTCAAATCCAGCCACATGGAATATCCTAGACCCAAAGGGAGAGGTGTTCTACAAGAGAATGAACATTAGGAACTGGGATTATTGGCTACCATATTGAAATAGTCTACCACATGCTTTCTCTAATCTTACAGTTGCTCTTTTCTTCTTTCCTCCCAATTGTAAGAATATAAAATTTTTGCTTCTGCTTCTGAATACTTATTTCTTCAGCAATTTCTTTGAGACCTTGCATAATCAATCACTTCCCAAATTGGACTTTTCTGCTACATAATCCCCTGACTCCTGACATAAATTATTAATGCCTCTGAACCCTTGAAAGCTTATTGTTATCATAGTAGACATATAGGTCTCTCAGGTGTCATATTGAAGCAGCAGAGAATCAATACATATTCTATGAACAAACAAGCCAAGAATGAAGTTTTATTTTAAGGTTGTGTTGTATTATTTTCTTCTCCTTAAGTAGATATGGTTTACCATATAAAGTCCCATTTGTAGAGACTCCGTTTTACTAAAATTGATACTTAAACATTTACTTATATTGATTTCAATTACCTTACATATTTGCCTTGGTATCATTCATATGAGCACAGTATGAAAAATCATGTGTAAGAGTCAAGTCCAGTAATTTCTATTTCCAATAATTTTTAACAAAATAAATCCAGAAGCATTATCCTAAAATATTTTTGTTTTGTGGTCTGATAATTACAATCAAATATTATAATAGAATAATAGGATATTTTATTCTTTATATTGTTTTTATCCTTATATGTATGGTATTCACAATATCCTTCCAATATCAATATAAAATAAGCAATATATATCCCGTGTGAAAGGTTAGTTAAGGCATTATACTGGAATGTGAGCTCTAAGTGGGCAAGGGGTTTTGTCAGTTTGGTTCCCTGCTCTTATCTTCACTGCCTAGTAGTACCTGAAGTATAAAAAGAAGCTCACGATGTTTTGAATAAATGAATGAAACAAGTAGAGAGGGAGTAATGCATTCATATCTGCTAAATCTTATTAGGAAGAAATGTAAGGATAATATCAGAAAATTTAATATGTGAAAACCTGTTGCATAGCAAGAGAAAAAATAAGTCACATGTTCCCAAAACCGTGCCCAAAATGCATTTGTATAGTAAATTTTAGCAAATGTTTATTGGAAGATTCAAGTTTTTCCACTCACTAATTTTGGTTAGTCAAATAATTCAATTTGTTTTCCCTTTCTCCTTTCATTTATAAATAAACATGGACAATCACACACAACTTCCCATGAATTAAGGTATTTCAGTGAAGAAGAAAAGTGAACCCTTTGCCTACTATTCTCTTAATTTTATTTTTAAATCTGTGTAATTTATTTTTAGTGTTGATTAATTTGGAAAATGACATATAGCAAAAAGAATAAACAGTCTTTCTGTCTTCCTAATTGTCAAAAACTCCCAAATATTTTAAGCATACATGTTAAAATATCTCATAGTATGACTACTGAAGCAAAATTAATTTTAATTTTTAAAAATTTAAATAAAAAAAATGCATGCATCTTCTCAAGTTAGTGTTTTTGTATTCTTTCTGTAAATACCCAGTAGTGGAATTTTACTGGATCATATGGTAGTTCTAGTTTTAATTTTTGGGGGAAACTCCATAGTGTTTTCCACATTGGCTGAGCCAGTTTACATTCCCACCAACAGTGCATGAAGGTCCATTTTACTCTACATCCTTACCAACACTTGTTACTTGTGCTTTTGATTGTAGCCATTCTGGACAGGTCTGAGGTGATATTGTGGTTTTGATTTGCATTTCCCTGATGATGAGTGATGTTGAGCATCTTTTTATGTGTCTCTTAGCCATCTGTGTGTCTTCTTTGGAGAAATGACAGTTCATGTCTTCTGCCCATTTTTAAATCGGATTATTTGGGGGTTTTGGGTGTTGTATAAGTTCTTTTATCAGATATGTCATTTGCAAATATTTTCTCCCATGCAGCATGTTGTCTCTTATTTATGATGTTTGTTTCCTTTGCTGTGCAGAAGCTTTTTTATTTTGATGTAGTCCCATCAATTTATTTGTGTTTCTGTTTCCTTTGCCTCAGGACACACATCTAAAAAGATGTTGCTAGGGCCTATGTCAGAGAAAATACTACCTGTACTCTCTTGTAGGATTTTTATGCTTTCAGGTCTCACATTTAGGTCTTTAATCCATTTTAAGTTTCTTTTTGTGTGTGATGTAAGGAAGTGGTCCCGTTTCATTCTTTTGTCCAGGTTTTCTAACACTAGTGGTTGAAGAGATTTTTTCCCATTGCATATTCTTGACTCCTCTTTCTTGAAGATTAATTGACCATATAACTGTGGGCTTATTTCTAGGTTCTCTATTGTGTTCCACTGATCTCTGTGCTTATTTTTTTTCCCAGTACCACCCTGTTTTGACTATTGCAACTTTGTGGTATATCTTGAAATTTACTCAGTCATACCAAAGGATCTTGCCATTTGAAACAACATGGATGGATCTAGAGAATATAATGAAATAAGTCAGGCAGAGAAAGACATATACCACACGATTTCACTCATATATGGAATCCAGGAGAAAAACAAAAAAACAAATGAGCAAAGTAAAAAGAGAGAGACAAAGCAAAAAACAGACTCTTAACTGTAGAGAACAAACTGATGGTTACCAGAGGGAAGGTGGTTGGGGGATGGGTGAAATAGGTGAAGGGGTAAGAGTACACTTATTATGATGGACACTGAGTAATGTATAGAATTGTTTGAATCACTATATTGCACACCTAAACTAATATAACACTCTATATGAACTATCCTGGAATTTAAAACAAAGAAATGGTGAGTTACAAGTTTTTTGTTTCATTTTTTTTTAGAGAGAGAGTGTGCAAACAGGGACAGGGGCAGAAGGAGAGGTAGAGAGAGAATCTTAAGCAGGCTCCATGCATAGTGTGGAGCCCAATAAGGGTATCAATCTCATGACTCAGATTGTGACCAGAGCCAAAATCAAGAGTCTGACACTTAACTGACTGAGCCACCCTGGCACCCCATAAGTTTCTGTTTTTAAAGAGACACTATATTGGCATAATTACTAAAGTGTCATTCAGTAGTAAATTAATTTTTTGATCACTATACATTTGATCACTAATTTTCATGACTCACTGCAGCTCAGATTTTCCCCTCTGTTTTTAAAAAAACTCCATATAGCTAAATATATGTGTTAGGGATGGATCCGGCTTTATGTCAGTGAGTACTGAATCCCTAGCTTGAGACCTAAGTCTCTTTATTCTTTGATTAACAATACAACAAAAAAAAGTGAAGTAGGTGCTCTTAGGCTAGTTAGTAGCTATAAGATGTCAACAAAGTGAGACAATTTAAAAACGAACAGTAATAAAGCAGACAGAATTGACTCTGACACCTGACCGCTGACAGGTGGCAGCTTGCATCTGACTGTGAGCATCTAGGAAATACACATAAACACAAATAATCTTCAGGAAATATTATCAAAGAAAAATATTCTTCAGTCAAAAAATAATTAAACATGTCCATATTCTGGATAACATGAGTTTCTATTGCTCCTTCTCCCCTTCCTTTTTCATTTTTGTACCTGTTAGCTAAAGGCAAAGTTACACGATAATCTGATTGTTCTTTCTTTCTTCCTTTTTTTTTTAAGATTTTATTTATTTATTTGACAGAGAGAGAGTGAGCACAAACAGGCAGAGTGGCAGGCAGAGGGAGGGGGAGAAGCAGGCTCCCCAGTGAGCGGAGAACCCAACATGGGGCTTGATCCAAGGACTGGGATCATGACCAGACCAAAAGCAGACATTTAATGGACTGGGCCATCCAGGTGCCCCTGTCCTTTCTTCCTAAATCACCCAATAAAGAACAGACTCTTATTTACATTATACCACCCCTAACTCACCTGAAACATGCCACATTATATAAAAAAACCTTTCAAATTTTATACTGCGGATTTCCATGATGGATCTTTCCCTTACTGTTTCAAGTTAACAAGCTTTTCTTTGGCAACATGTATGTTACTACTGGACTTTAACTAGTGGGCTTAAACAAAATAGGAGATGTCTTTGCATACCACTTTTTAATCTTCAGGCTCTTGGCTTTTTATTCATCCTAGTCTCCTCAATGTCATAAGAATGACTCTGTAATTTGATACATCATGCTGTCACTCCTACATGCTAAATTTGAGGAAAAAATGAAGCCACAATTCTAATTTTTCTCTTTTAAATTATCTTCTTATACAGTAAAGCATGATGTTTTCCAAAATACCCCATATAAGTTTTCCTTCATGCATCATTGACCACTAATAAATCAACCTTGTTTGGAAAGGAAATTGGAAAAATAAGTATATGCTAAAAAGAAATGGTAATACTGTGTTTTGATTAGACAGATAATGATTTATCCTTCAAGAAAGAATTATTTGCAACTGATATATTAGGTTAGAATCACTTCACCTTGATTAAAAAAATAATATTTGTGCTTAAAATAATAATAATAATAATAATAGCAATATTTTTATCAAACTTAAAAAATGGAGGATAGTGATATAATCTTCATGCAGTATCGTAGAAGAGAAAGTGGAATTAAGGAATCAATGAATTTCACTGTGTGTATTGGAGGTCCACATCTGTAGATGTAACTGCAACACTTAGGAGCAAGAATACTCAATACTTAAAAAAAAAAAAACCATTCAAAATCATTGGAAAATAAAAGGAAGACTATGTGTTTGGAGTTTTCACACATGGCTTTTATTTTTTACTGAAATTTGGCTGCAGGAAAAGATGATGAGAGTGTCCACAACAGCCAACCAATTATGACACCATAGTTCACAACACATCAATATTTACAAATTCCCTTTTAGATTAGAACAACCCAAGTTACCCTCATTTAAAACTTCTAGGAATAGCTACTTAATCCACAGGAAAATTAGAGCTTTGACTTCATAAGAAAACAAATTATAAAAGGTTATTTGCAGTGAAATTGTATAATATGTATTTGAAAAGACATCCAATATACATTTTGAAAAAATATATGTGTTAGGTATTTGAGTATAATGGGAGTCAAATACATATTTGTTTATGTATGATTAATTTATATTTTTCACAGTATTTGTTGAAAAGAACATAAGGAATATGGCCCTGCTAGATACTGAGCACAAAATGAAAGTCCGAACAAATCCAGTTCCAAATCTTAAGTACTTGATCTTCTAGGAACCCCATTTGCAAACAGCTGCTGCATCAAATTTTCATTTCCATAACAAAATGCATTGTGTTTCTGACTCATAATAGTTCAGGTGTTCCTGTTTGGTGGATGGTTTTCTTCCATGCAGACATTCAAAGATGTAGGCGCCTTCCATTTTATGGCTCTCATATCACTAAGGGCCATAGAATTCTCTATTAAAAGGGAAGAAAGAGCTAGCAGTTTCTGATGCAGAACAACTATAACATCTTCACTGGAACTTTAGAAATCAAAGTGAGATCATAGAGAAGGAGGATATTACGACAAAATTGGACACATGGGCCATATGTATGAAGGTCTAGAGAATGTCTAGACATGAAAATCTATGTTCTTCATCTGATCTGTGACTAATTTTCAGTGAATTTTGAACTCACAATCAAAATATTGAAAATGTGTTCTAAATTCTTCCAGACACATATAATATGATCAGGGTTAATAAAAAAATATTAAAAACATAGTATCACTGATAATATATGAGTTATTTCAAATAAAACTCAATGTTTTGACCAGATTTATTATTTTGCATTTTCACCATAGTTAAATAAAACTTTAGACAGTCATTTGATCGCTAAATTAGTATCATAATATTTTGATTTTCATGAAGTTACAGTTATGCCTGGCTGTACTTTGACACTGAAAGGGAAAAGATGTTTGCCACATCCACTATGGCATTACCAATCATCATTTGTTTGTTGTAGTTTTTGTGTAGATTTTATTGTATTAGGGGTAACAAGTGCTTGGGGAATTACCCTGTTTGATCTCTATAGTCTTGTGTAAGTCTCCACCACCTGATTTACTAAACAGATGAGGCTGCCAAAATGGTTAGTGGGAATCAGAAATACTTCAGCCAATGATCTCTTGTCCTCCTGGAATAATATATTGCATAATTTTACTGAAAGGATGTGCTGGAGCAATTCCAAAAGTTCCCATTTAAAATTACAATTAAAACCAGGTAAAACGGAAATTTGGTGGACGTCATGTAAGAATGGCAAGTCACAATCTGTCATTTATACATAACCTGTATTACTGGCATGGTGTCCTTATGTAATAAGGATGAAATGACAGACTAACATCCTCAGTTTTTTTTTTCTAAATCTCTACTGTAACCTCCAAGAATCTCCGTATCTTCTAAGTTATGTTTTTGGGGCTTTAAAAATGCCCTCTCTTTCTGAATGGGAATCATGGCACACTGAGCCTCATGTTTTTTTTTTTTTACTTTTTTATTGTTATGTTCATCACCATACATTACATCATCAGTTTTTGATGTTGTGTTCCATGATTCATTGTTTGTGCACAACACCCAGTGCCCCACGCAGAACACGCCCTCCCCAATACCCATCACCAGGCCAACCCGTCCCACCCTCCTCCCCTCTAGAACCCCCAGTTTGGTTTTCAGAGTCCATTGTCTCTCATGGTTCGTCTCCCCCTCCGACTTACTCCCCTTCATTCTTCCCCTCCTGCTGTCTTCTTCTTCTTTTTTTTTTTCTTAACATATATCACGTTATTTCTGCTCTGATCTTTATGATTTCTCTTCTCCTGCTGGGTTTAGGCTTTATTTGCTGTTTTTTCTCTAGCTCCTTTAGGTGTAGGGTTAGGTTGTGTATTTGAGACCTTTCTTGTTTCTTCAGAAAGGCTTGTATTGCTATATACTTTCGTCTTAGGACTGCCTTTGCTGTATCCCAAAGATTTTGAACAGTTTTGTTTTCATTTTCATTGGTTTCCATGAATTTTTTTTAATTCTTCTTTAATTTCCTGGTTGACCCATTGATTCTTTACTAGGAGGCTCTTTAGCCTCCGTATATTTGAGTTCTTTCCGACTTTCCTCTTGTGATTGAGTTCTAGTTTCAAAGCATTGTGGTCTGAAAATATGCAGGGAATAATCCCAATCTTTTGGTACCGGTTGAGACCTGATTTGTGACCTAGGATGTGATCAATTCTGGAGAATGTTCCATGGGCACTAGAGAAGAATGTGTATTCCATTGCTTTGGGATGGAATGTTCTGAATATGTCTGTGAAGTTCATTTGGTCCAGTGTGTCATTTAAAGCCTTTATTTCCTTGTTGATCTTTTGCTTAGATGATCTGTCCATTACAGTCAGGGGGATGTTAAAATCTCCCACTATTATTGTATTGTTGTCAATGTGTTTCTTTGCTTTTGTTATTAATTGCCTTATATAATTGGCTGCTCCCATGTTAGGGGCATGGATATTTACAATTGTTAGATCTTCTTGTTGGATAGACCCTTTAAGTAGGATATAATTTCCTTCCTCATCTCTTATTACAGTCTTTGGTTTAAAATCTAATTTGTCGGGCGCCTGGGTGGCTCAGTCGGTTAAACGACTGCCTTCGGCTCAGGTCATGGTCCTGGAGTCCCTGGATCGAGTCCCGCATCGGGTTCCCTGCTTGGCGGGGAGTCTTCTTCTCCCTCTGACCCTCCCCCCTCTCATGTGCTCTCTCTCTCTCATTCTCTCTCTCTCAAATAAATAAAATCTTTAAAAAAATAAAATCTAATTTGTCTGATATAAGGATTGCCACCCCAGTTTTCTTTTGGTGTCCATCAGCACGGTAAATGGTTTTCCATGTTCTCACTTTCAATGTGGGTGTGTCTTTGGGTCTAAAATGAGTCTCTTGCAGACAGCATATAGATGGGTCTTGTTTTTTAATCCAATCTGATAGCCTGTGTCTTTTGATTGGGGCATTTAGCTTATTTACATTCAGGGTAACTATTGAAAGATATGAATTTAGTGCCATTGTATTGTCTGTAAGGTGACTGTTATTGCGTATTGTCTGTGTTCCTTTCTGATCTATGCTGCTCTTAGGCTCTCTCTTTGCTTAGAGGACCCCTCTCAATATTTCTTGGAGGGCTGGTTTCGTGTTTGCAAATTCCTTTAGTTTTTGTTTGTCCTGGAAGCTTTTTATCTCTCCTTCTATTTTTAATGATGGCATACCTGGATATAGTAATCTTGGCTGCATATTTTTCTCATTTAGTGCTCTGAATATATCATGCCAGTCCTTTCTGGCCTGCCAGGTCTCTGTGGATAGGTCTGTTGCCAATCTAATGTATCTACCATTGTAGGATACAGATCTCTTCTCCTGAGCTCCTTTCAGGATTTTCTCTTTGTCTCTGAGACTTGTAAGTTTTACTATTAGATGTTGGGGTGTTGACCTATTTTTATTGATTTTGAGAGGTGTTCTCTGTGCCTCCTGGATTTTGATGCCTGTTTCCTTTCTCACATTAGGAAGTTCTCTGTTATAATTTGCTCCAATATACCTTCTCCCCTCTCTCTCTTTCTTCTTCTTCCGGGATCCCAATTATTCTAATGTTGTTTCATCTTATGGTATCACTTATCTCTCGAATTCTGCCCTTGTTATCCAGTAATTGTTTATCTCTCTTTTTCTCAGCTTCTTTATTTTCCATCATTTGGTCTTCTATATTGCTGATTTTCTCTTCTGCATCATTTATCCTAGCAGTTAGAGCCCCCATTTTTGATTGCACCTCATTAATAGCCTTTTTGATTTTGACTTGGTTCGATTTTAGTTCTTTCATTTCTCCAGAATGGGTTTCTCTAATAACTTCCATGCTTTTTTCAAGCCCAGCTAGTATCTTTAAAATCATGATTTTGAACTCTAGGTCTGATATCGTACTAATGTCTGCATTGAGTAGGTCCCTGGCAGTCAGTACTACCTCCTGTTGTTTTTGTTGTGGTGTTTTTTCCCATCTTATTTTGTCCAGAGGAGAATAAATGAATGAGAGAACAAAATGCTTAAGAGGGTAACCTCGTCCTCAGAAATTATACTCTAAACAAATCAGAAAAGACCTGAAACCCTGGGGAAAAAAAGGGAAAGAAAGAAAAGAGAAAAAGAAAAAAAAAGATAAAGATAAAAACAAACAAAAACAGAACAAAACAAAAAAAACAGAATATGATCAAATATGATCAGGCTGGTGCATAGATCAGTGCCACACACTAGATTTTGGGTGTATTTTGGTCTGTTAGAAGAAAGTGCTTCCCAAAGTTTTAAAGAAAGAAAGACTTATATATGTACAAAATAAGGGTTGATACGATGAAGGGGTGGAATATGATGATGAATATTAAAGATGAATATTATAAAAAAATTTTATAAAAGGAGTTGATAAGAAGTTGTTTGAAAAAAGACAGAAGAAGATTTATAAAAAAAAAAGAATGAAAGAAAAAAAGGGGGGGAGAGAATGTCATCAGGCAGGAGACTAGAACAAAGCCATACACTAGAGATTTAGGGTATATTTTGATCTGTTAGAAGAAACTGTATCTCAAAATTTTAAAAAGAGAACAACTTATATATATATATGCCAAAAATTTGAGTAACTACTATGAAGGGATAGAATATGACTATAATTGAAAATAAAAATGTTTTTTTAAAAAAGGGTTTGATGAGATGTTGGTTGAAAAAGGGAAAAAGAAAAATACAAAAAAAAAAAAGACAGTTAAAAAGAAATTAACTTTGAAAGACTAAAGAATCATGGTAAAAAAGCCATGAATTCTATGTGCAGTATTCCCCTAGCGCTGGAGTTCTGCCGTTCTCATTGATCAGTAAAGTTGGTCTTGGCTGGCTGTTCCTGCTGATCTTCTGGGGCAGGGGCCTGTTGCCGTGGTTCCCACATGTCTTTGCTGGAGGTGGAATTGCCCCACCCTTGCTGGTCCGGGCTAAGTAATCTGCTCGAGTTTGCTCTCGGGAGCTATTGTTCCCTGCAAGCTTTTGGTACAGCTTTGGAGGACGAGAGTGAAAATGGCAGCCTCCCAATCTCTGCCCCGGAGGAGCTGCGAACTCAGAGCCCCGCTCTTCAGTGAGCCCCCAGAGAATAGCATCAATCACTCCCGTCTTCCCGGTCTCCAGCCGCACTCCATGCTCACCCGGCCTGTGACCGAGCCTTTCTATCTCTGGCACCTGACTCGGTGTGGAGTCTCCAAACCCAGCAGATCCCTGCGGTGCGCTCCCACACTGCTCCTCCCAGGGGAGGAAAGGGAGTCTCCCCGGATCTGCTGCTTGTTGGGTCCTTGTTGGGTCCTTGCTGGACACGGTGGCCCGACTGTGTTGCTGATCACAGTTTATGGCAACCCGAGCTGAGAGCCCGATCCTCAGCTCCATCTCTGCAGCTGGCTTCCCGGCTCCGATACCTGGGAGCTCTGCCACACTCAGGCACCCCCGGTCTTTCTGTGACCCCGAGGTTCCTGAGACCACCCTGTCCCGTGAGGGTTCCACCCCCAGTTCAGCCACTGGAGTGACATCCATCAGCGGAGCCGACTTCTAAAATTTCCCATCTTGTGCTTCCCTGCTCTATCACTTGCCAGAAGCGGCCGATGCACGCCCCTTCCCCGTCATCTATCCTCCTGAATATCGCCTCGGATTGACTTCTCCGCACGTCCTACCTTCCAAAAAGTGGTCGCTTTTTTGTTCAGAGAGTTGCTGTTATTCTTTTCTTCGATCTCCTGTTGAGTTCGTAGTTGTTCAGAATGGTTTGATCCCTATCCATCTGAATTCCTGAGACCAGACAAAATCCTGGTCTCCTACTCCTCCGCCATCTTGCTCTGCCCCCCCAATATTTCTATTTTTTAAACTATGAAAGAGAACAGTTTTTATGTACCATATAATGACATAGTAACCATAATAACATATGGAATTTTTACTATATTGAAGAAAAATTCTGATTTATAAATATTTGTGTTTATATGAAATGTCATTACTTTAGTTAAATTTTCTTGAATTTCAAAATTAACATTGTATCACAAAAACAAGAGTATAAAATTGAAATGGAAATATATAACTGGTATAAAGAATCTGTTATCCCAAATATGTTTACATCTGAAAGTCATGAGGCTTTCCTAATTATGCTTCTTCATTAGAAAAGAATTTGTGTTTTTGGTAAAAGTATTAAACAAGTATATTATTGAGAGTGAAACTTGTTTACTAATCAAATAATAGTAAAATTTATCTAGGCATTGTTCTGAATGTTTATGGTCTTGTAATAAAAGAATTAATAGAGACTCTTTGAAAAAAATATCTTGGCCTCAGATTTAATTAACAGATGAACCACATCTGAAATTTGGTGTAGTACACAGTGTGAAATAGAATTTTTAATGTAAAGGTTAATGAGTTAATTAGCTGCATTTAAATGTTTAATTCAAATAAATTCTCAGCCAGTTAACTGTAAGGTTCTGCCATTTTGTTCCCTTTGATTATTTGTTCTAAGATTCTTTTCTGAAGTTTGATAAATGGTATAGCACATAAGATTAAGGAGAGGAAACACAAGGATTTGACCATGTTATTTTGATAAGTAATGCACATATTAAAATGAAATACTTGATAAAGTCTGGTAAATAATAATCTGGTAATGTCTCAAGTTAGCTTTTATAGTCACTGGTATACCCCTTGCATTTCATTTAAATTACTTTTTTTGGTGAATTACAAATCATCTGAAAACTAAAGAATTCAAAGATTTTAAATAAATCAATTTTCCAGTTACTGTCTTGTACCTCAAATGAGTATTTCCATTCCAATCTCCGTCATAAAGTGTCACACCCATCTTCACAAAGAAAAATGAAGGAACAAAGCATGTATACATACTACATGCTATTTCTTTCTCTGTTATTTATTCTTTACTTTTGAAATATGAGCAGTTTTATTTCTGTCATAAGGATGTGGGGGAACATCTTTAAGGGGTTATATCTACTGATTGTGTTAGGTAGTTTTAGAAATAATAATATACTCTATATAATGAAGAAATTATAGTTTGAATTTTCCCATTATAATATTTTTAATGTGTTAATCTTTTCATTTGCCTATAATTAAATAATATTATAACCTTATATCTTGCTCAAAAAAGGAGTCTAATATACATTTTAATCAAATGCATATAATAATTTTAACTGGTTATGCAGCTCAACATACCTCTATCTTTATGGTTGCTATTTATTTTCATATCTTGGTTCATCTCTGTCATTTGAGTTTTTGAGTTGTAGTCCATATATTTCCTTTCATCATTGCCAGAACCACAAATTTCTTTTGGAATGGATCCACATTAATTAGCTCTATCTTCTTTTACCCATTGTAATTCTTTTATCTGCAAACCCTTCTTACATTTCTGGCTTAAATGCAATTTGCTCATCAGCATTAAACACACCATTCACTACGCTACACTCAAAAAACAAAATTGCAGGATTATTCAGAGAAAACAAGCACTTGACTCCTTTTCAAAACTGTCCTCAATTATATCTCAATTCAAAAGAGAAAATTGAAGTCACACTTCTCTTAGTATAACATGGAAGCAGAATTTCAGAGAAGCTACAAGACTTGAGTCAATCACAATTACTTCTATGATATGAATAAGCTTTAAATAAAAAGACTCAACACTTTAAGTATATGCTTCAATTAAGGAAGAAAAAAAGAATTGAGGGTTAAATTTACTCTATGGGATAAGAGAGACTGAATTTAGTAACTTAAGTATAGCCAAAGGCAAAGTATAAGGTAATTTATCCTTTAATACTTTTATATTTCAAGTCTTGAAAATTATCAATTACTATATAAGCATAATGATCGAAATTGTAGCTATTCTGGGATTTTCATATAAGCACCAATATGAATTAGTTAAGATTATCTAAGATTGTCATAGGGAGGGGATACTAGTTAAAGTTCCATCCATAATTAATCTTTCTATTGCAATTCAAATATACACAATAATCCCTGAATAAATTTAAATTTAAAAATCTTTCCCTGTTAATAACTTTTACTATTATGTTTTACTGACTCCAATCCCTCATATAATAAGTCAACACAAAATTTGCCTCTGTTCCCTTTCTTTTTTAATTTGCAGCTATTTTTTGAACTCTATAATTATTTTGCCACTACTAGTTATGTTAGAAGTGTTTATTTTCCTGCGAATTACAGATTTTTCTCTCTACTGCCTACTTAAGATAATTCTGATTTTGCCCTATCAGTTTATTCCACATCTATTCCTCTTGGGTGAGTTATGCTTTACTAGACAGTTTTCTTAAGTGCAGCTGATGTACTATCTGGAGAAAAGGAAGGCATAGAAAGTAAAGAGTGTAAAACTAAGACTGAGAGAAGTAAATTTTATAGGAAGCTTGCAGGAGGAGCCTTTGTGATGAAATGGGGCAGCTCTGCTTCATGAAGTTACATTTCTCCATCTCTTCACCTACAGTTCTTCCAGAGTATGGATCTTGTCCATTGTATCTAAAGGGCTCACCACTATCATGTTTGGCTTCTGATGTAGGGCTGGGGGAAAACGGCAGGGAAAGGTGTACAAGTTTATTTTGAAGATATTATGGAGAAGTTGCACATCATTTCTGTTCACATTTTACTTGACAGAAGTTATTTACATGGTTACATTGAACTTCAAGGTTTTTGGCTTTTTGGTGCCACTAAAACTTGAGTTGATAGTTTCCATTACTAAAATAAAAATGGAGAGAATAGATATTTGAAGACAACTAACATCATCTGCTTAAAAAAAAAAAAAATTGCCCTGAGCTTTTCTTTCACTCACCAAGACATAACATCTTGATCAGAAGCATCTCATTGACCCTAGCTTACTGAGAAGCAAATAAGTAGTATCAGCCCTTCATAATGTCATTCTTCATTTTGTCCAGCGAGAATATTCACAGTTAAACTTACTATGGGAAAATGAATGTATATCATTTAACTTTTGGGTTTTTTTCTATTAAAAAAAATGAGTCTTTTTTTATTTTTAAGTTTTTATTTAAAGTCCAGTTAGTTCACATACAGTGTAATATTAGTTTCAGGTTAGTCTGTTTGAATCTTCATAAGTATGTTTCTTAAATAGTGATTTCATTTACATATTTATTCTGTGTTCGAATTTGTTTCAGTAAAAAAAAGATAGCTTAAATGAAGTTTTTTTAATTTTAAATAATATATTTATATTTATAATATAATTTTAATTTTAAAATTTAAAATTTTATATTTTATAATTTTAAAAATAATCAACTCCAGAAAATAAGGACTACATTTGTATAAAAATTATTTGTTCTCAGATGATTATTTTATTTTGGTAATATGTAAATCAGTAATGGAAGTAGCATGAATTAATGAAACCAAGTTAGTAATTATTTAAAATATACCTTTAAAATGCATAGTTTTTCTTTTTATTCTCTTATTTCTTGAACATTTCCAGATTTCAAGTAAAAATACTAAGTAATGTTATTTGGATATTAAATGCTAATCAGTTCTAAATTATGAACTACATGCTAAATGTAGAATATTCTATTTACCTGTAGGTTACTGGTCATAAAGCTGAGAAAATCAGCTCATGTAAGTTATATTAATTATAACACACAAATGTTATTTTTCATGCCAAGTTTATAATTGAGACTGTTTATTTTGCAGGATGTGCAAGAGCATCTGTGGGCTATAACTGAGAGAAGTTATCTTTGCATTTTTCAATGTTGCTTGGTAAGTGCCTAATTTTTTCTTTGCTATTCCCTCATCTAAGGATTCCAATTACAAATAAGATGTTTTCATTCCACTCTGTGTATTTTAAAATCACTTTTAGAAATTTTAACAATGGACAAGCTGTTTTCTTGTAATTAATGATAATGATAATAATAATAATAGAATGTATTTACTACAATGAGGCAAAGGCATAATACACTAATAAATACACAGTCTGACTTTTCTGACTTTAGAAACAGAAACAAATGTAGACATCAGTGTTGACAGATGATTGAGAAAATTAACACTATATGACAATTCATTTGGTTAAGCTAAAAGGCTCCTCAAGTTCTCTTTATGTTTATGTAGTATCCTTAAACAGTACTTTATAAGCATGACATACAGGTATAGGGGATGAAAAGGAGGACATGAATAAATGTAGGCTGTCTCTTTCACTTTAAATAAAAGTCAGACTTTGTTTATAGTTATGTGGAAATCTTTATTCATATCTTTAATGAAGAAGAACAACGATTTCATTTTTAATTGGTCTGTAATCTCCTCTCTAATGTAATTTATAATATCATGTTGAATCAGTTATAGGGTTTAAATACATTTTCAAAAAACACAGCTAATTTAGCCAATATGATAGATGCTTGTTCTTATAGTAAGACTTGTCTCTGTAACAGGTATGGGCTTTAGATTGGACCTCATGTGGGTTTTAAGCAGTCGATATGGGTCTGTGGGATATCTCTCTTGGGCAGCATGTATGTGAGTAAATTTTATCCATTTAAGGAAAATGGAGTAAATCATCGGTGACTACAAAAGTAGACTCTAACAGAGGCCACGTTATTTGTTTACTGAACTGTTGTAATTTTCCTCATTGCCATAAATAAATATTTACGATTCCTCTTGCTTATATGTTGGGTCCAGAACCCAACTCTAACCAGTTTAAAGTGGAAGAAAGTAAAATAGCTCCTTTCAGGTCTGAATTCTAAAACCTCCTGAATGATCTTTCTGTTTTGTTGTCTTTCTTTGCTTGCCTATGTGTATAATGAATGAAAGGTTCAAGAAGAAATAATTCTGCATTCTCCAATATTGTAGCCACGTGTCACATCTAGCTGTTGAGAAGTTGAAATGTGGCTAGTGCACTGGAGGAATTTAATGTTTAACTTAAATTAATTTAAGCTTGATGACCTACAAGTGGTTATATCTACCATAGCGGAGAGCATAGCCCTAGAAGTTGGCAGTATCAAAATTTAGAAGAAGCCAAGATTCTATAACATCACATGGAATCTTTCCCGTTGAGTACTGTAATCAGACTGTGTTATAAGAGAGAAATTTAGGATTTTTTAACACAATGAGATATTTCAATTATGTCTTACACTAATCAGAGTTAATCAGCATGACTAATATAATAGTAATATCCTATTTATATTTGTAAATCCCAGCATTGAGTCTAGTACTGTCACATGTTTTGGGGAATAAATGAATTAATAGTTGATTTTCATATACTCTGTAGGTATTGAAAGAACGTTTGTTGAAAAATAATGTATGACCTATAAAGCAATTTAGTTGTTATATAAATAAATATGCATATATGTGTATGTATATGTATTTATGTATGTGTATATACATATATGTATATTTCAGAGAATAGTCAAATAATATTTATGTGAAAATAACATGGCCTATTTTCCTATAATTCTGAATGTAGAGCTTTAGTGGTAAAGCTGAACGGGTTAAGAGATTTTTATGACCCTTCAGTAAGGCAACTTAGTGTAAAAGAACTAAACTAAAATCATCATCTGGTGATTTCTCCCTTGCCATTTCAAATGTTCCTTCCATGATGTTTGTCAGTGTTGAGAGAGTATCTCTGGTCTTTTCCTGTGAATAATGTATTTAGTGATACAAACTAACCACAGCGAAGCAGATCCTTCTGTCTGGATATTAGGTATCCTATGCATGTGATGGACTTAGGGACAATGAAGAGGGTGATGAGCATTCCCAGGGACTTTTTCACACTAACACTCCTATCATACCTTCCCTCTGACAATATATTCTCTTGGAATGTATTGGAGGCAATGCATTTCCATCGTTTAATGATTACTTTTAGTTGGTCATTACAACTCAGGGTACACTCACTATGTCATGATCCAGAAATATTTGGGTTGTTCTGGGAAAAAATCTATAGCACATATATAGAAGGAAGTATAGAAATACATAGGAAGTCTTCTATAGTTGCTTACTATGATTTTTTCTTGAGAAATTCTGGCCCTATTTGGGGGTTTTTCCTGGGACATAACCTGATGAATACTTTGTGAAGCGAAAATATAATTGCCTGATTCATTCCTGTCGGTAGAATTTGTCTTCTATTGAATAAGTCAATGCCATACAAGTTTTTCTTTTTTCTTTTATCTTTAAGAGTCACTAACATAGTCCCATAAGGAAATTAATAATAAGCCTCTATTTTTATATACGTTTTTAAGATTTTTAAACATTTCTTCTTACCTATTTTATTTTTAGACAAAGTTGCTTTTGATTCTGAAGGCATATGAATTTTTATTTCTATACCTTTTTTATCCTCTCATTTGTAAATTAGGTAAATATAAAATACATATTTTATATTTACATAAAAATATAAATTTTTATTCATATGTTGGACAAGTAGAATATGGTACATAGCCAAATATGATGCCCAATAAAGACAGGTATGTATAGGAACTGGGTTATATGCAGATAACTGCGAGTTAGAAGGAGGGGCACAGATTTCATTCTGACAGGAGGAAAAGGAGAGATGGGCGCCCAAACAGGTAGCTGGGTAGACTTGGTGGGGGGTTATGAGAGAGCCCCATAATCCGATTTCCTTGTGTGAGCTATTCTTCTAGAGTTGGCAAAGCATGCAGAACAAAATAATCTACAATACTTGCCCTAAAACAGCACTCAACTATTTTAGGGAACTGAAATATATATTCAGGTAGCAATACCAATACTTAGTGTCTTATAAGAGCCCTGAAGTGGTCATTGAGACTACTGCAATCACCCAGATTTGACAAACTACACCTTCTCCTGCCAGTGCCAAGGAGAAGACACTCTTTTCTTGGGTTGAGTGCTTCTGTCCATGTTGAAGTACAATTAATGTCCTGTCAATGTACTGCCAGCTCAAATTGCACATTTCTGTACCTTGAATGGATCAGAGCTGAAGAATTTTCCTCCTTTCATGCCAGACTATATTATGGTCAAGAGACTTTTCCTTTGAAAATAAGTAAGGCTTAAGCCTGTTATCACTGAGTTTATTGAAACAAATAAGCCATTGCTTCAGGCAAAAGTCTATACAAATCAGTTTGATAAACTTAATTACCACTTTTTATAACACCTTTGGGCCACTTTGAAATAGAGTCTAAGCACCATACAGTGAATGGCTGACGTTCCCCAAAAGCACCGAGACATTGATTTAATTGAACTTTTTCCAAACAAAGAGCAGCTTCAACTTTTCTCACTCTCCTAAAATATAAGGAAAAGCAGAACTCAAGCATGTCCTGACAGTCTTTCATTTCAACTCTTAAGGCCTCAAATTCCTCTTATGAGCATCTTCAGTGTCGTTAGCTAGACGGTTTAGTAGTTTTACATTATGCTTTCTTTTTGGCTTAACCTTATTAAATTGCAAGATATGTTAGTACATAAAGTACCTGATTTACAAGGATATATTCCCCCTGTTCTCACACTAATGCATTGCTGCATAAACTACTGTCTGATTTGTTTTATCAGCTGTTCCCATTCCTAACTGTGCTGTCAGCACTTCCTGCCTATCCTTCATTATCTACATTAATTTCAGATTAGTTTGGGTAAAACGAAACTGTGTTTATGCCACTCTTTAGACTTTTGTGTGTAATTGTAGCATACCAAATCTTCTTAGAACTGTTTTTATAGCTTATCACAGTATCATTCCAGTTTCTAAATGTGTATCTCACCATTCTTCAGTATTAATTAAATCTTTAACCAAACTTAACCATGCATCTACTTTCACTCAGAATCTATTGATATTTATTTTAATTTTAAAGTAAGCTTTATTAAAGTATAATATCCATTCAGAAAACTTTAAAAATCATAACATGTAGCTCAATAAATTTTCATAATCTGAATGTATTTGCTTAATCAGCACCCAGATCAAGAAACTGAACATTAGGAGCATTCCAGAAACCCCCTTTATGACCCTTTATGAAGCTGTTTCCTCCAAGGCTAACCAGGATCCAAACTGCTCAAAGCCTATTTTGAATTTTGTACTTAAATCATATTGAATAACCTTTTTTCTGTCTACTTTTCCTAAACATTATGTTAATGGGATTCATTCAAGTTGTTACTTACACTTATACTTTTTGTTTATTCTATCAGGTTTGAGTTGTCGGCTCTTTATTATTGTTTAAAATACAGTGTTTAAAATGCTGTTTCCCAGCTTCAACTTCGTTTTCTGCCAACCTCACTCTTGGAATTCCTGAACATTTCTTAAGTCTTAGTTCAAAGGCTTCTTCTTTCATAGTGCAGTCCTTGTCACTTTTTTTCTTCCCCTCTTTTCTCAGCCAAAGAATAGTCCTTGGTATTCTAAATAAACCTAAAATATGCATGGTACTTCTAATACTATACTCTGTATATTCTTCTCAAAGAAGTCACTGTTTCAGATACTAGAAGTTAGAATGCTGAACCAAGTCAGACACAGCCTCTTGCCTTACTTTGCAGTTAATGATTGTACAGTTATTTGCACTGCATCTTTTCCCACTTACTGGATTCTAGGCATAGGATTAAATAATGGCATCATTAAAAGCAAGGCATACCTTACACTACACCAAAGAATATGGACAAATTGTCATATTAGCATTCTCCCACAGATTGTTAAATTCCACATAAATGAATCCCAGTCTAGTCAACATTTCCTTATGGACTTTCCCCCAGCTATTATTTCCCATTATTGGACCAAATACAGCCCAAATGGGCTTTGTCAACATTTTGATCATTTCATCCAGATAGGATGGGCTTCCCCTTAATTTGGTTCAGATGTCATGGAGAATGGTGCTATACACAAAACAAAAGAATATAAAAGTGTCATTCACATAATCTGACTTTTTGGAGGGAGCAAGGTTCCAAGCAGGTCAGAAAATGACTTGAGAGACAAGAGAAAGTGGCTCTGGAGCTCTGTGGTCCTTAAGAGTTAGGGCTGGGATGATGATCCCTGCATACCTGCTGGGACTTGCAGATCTGAACTTCCTGCCTATATCAGAGTAGGAGGCACCCGCAGTTTCTTATCAGCTTGCCCTGACTGATGTGGGGAAGAAGGGGAAGTCAACAGCAGTGCTGGGGCTTAAAATCTGTGATCAGTTGAACGTTGAAAAAGGAGTCAGATTCTATTTCAGTAAACGTCTTGATTTTGTATCATAAGATTCAAATAAAAAATCAGAATATAGTTGTTTGTAGATATGGTGGGCAGTTAATACATTCAGGCTTTTATTTTCATGAGTTAATACAATTAGGTTCATTGCTTTTGAGTAAAGGCAGAGGAATGGAGTGTTTTGGTGGTTTTTGTTGTGGTTGATTTGCTTGAGTAATTTTTCTATGTGCACCAGATTCTGATAAAAGATGGAGAACTAAATGATGGCAAAAGTTCTATGCCATCTCCTTCCCATTCCTGAATTCAGGGCTAGTTTCGGTTTTCTGTTGCTGTTGTTCATTTTTTGTTGTTGTTTGTTTGGTTTGGTAACAGTTTTTGAATCAATAGTATCAGGTAAATGTTTAACAACCACATTCTCTTCAAAAGGAATCACAAATTGAACTTGATTTGAATCATAAGCTTATTTACATGGTGCGGTATTGTTACCAAGGTCTATTTCAAGCAATCAACAAAATCACACCACCCTTTGAAATCTTTAGGGACTAATGTCATGAGATATGAAGTAGCTGACAAATATTTTCTGAGGTTTGAGTTTAAGCGGTATTTATCTTCAGCGCCTACATGCCAAAGGCTAACTCAGAGCTGAGAGACAGCTATGATTTTCCTTCTGAGGGCCTCAGGAAACTACCGGCAGGCAACAGCTGTGCTGTGCTATGCTGAACAGTGTTCTTCTCACGCAGAAGCCACATGGAAAGCCATCAGGAGGATAGTGAGGCAGAAAAACATGATCTGGCTTCCTCCTGAGTACCATAGAGATAGAACTCTGCTCATACCCAGAAATACCTGGGATGGGCAAGCAGATATTTTGAGGGCCTATGAGAGCAGATTGAGACTAAGACAATATATTTATATCAATTTTAAATCCAAAGCTGTTGAGGAGATGTGTTAACAGGAAAAGCTACTGGTGTTAGCACTGATTAAAAACAATTGGGAGACAACTATGAAATATAGATAAAAATTAAACAGATTGAGAATATGAATATAATTCTAATTCCAATGAATAATTCTTGTTAATCAGGACTACTATTCACAAAGCACAGTGAGGATTATTAATCCTTTAAATGTGAAGGTTTAATTTGATATTTGATTTAAACTTGGTGACATTTTTAATTTTCATAATTCATTCTGTTTGTAGTGTGCCCGTTTGTTCATGTAATAACATAACTGCTCATCATTTAAATAATAAAAACAGAGTCAAACATTATCAGTTGCAGTGATATTTATCCTTTTTGTGCCATGACCTATGTCACTTAGGCTCTGGGCAATGGAAAAATTAATACACAGTGACTGAATAATTAATAGATTTTTTTTTTTTTACATCACAAGATATCTGTTGGGAGGCCTTCCATGTGCAGTATATGCTCCCTAAATGAGCTTCCTTTATCTTCCTGTACCATTGTTCTTTAAGACTTCAAACTTCAAAGTTTCAATCTATTACACTTTTTTTGCTGTTGAAATAGTGAGAGAAGAACTACAACAACAAAGAAAGATTTCTTCTTTTCATGTTTTTCTCCTTCCCTTCCCTCCCATCCTTCTTTCCTTCCTTCTTCCTTTCTTTCCCTGGGAAGGGAACACCATGTACCCAAATGTTTGCCCTCTCACTAGCTGAATTGTGAACACAAAACCTTTAGGTTCAAGGGAAGACTGCATGTTGGCTTCCCAGCCTCTATAGTAGAATAACACAAGGGAGTAGGAGGTTGACATAGGATTTGGGAATGTCCATTTGCAATATCTATAAATGTGGATCTTAGTTGTACACCCCAGTATCCAACTCCTACTTTGAGAGTACACAGACAAGGAGAAAGAAAGCAAAAATACTGAAGCTTCAGAACTGAACTAGTAAAAGCATTGTTGCTGTCATCACAGAACGTTAAATGCTGTAGATCACTCTACTTCCACTCTGAGGCTTAGCTTAGAGGATAACAATCAGCACGGTGCTGTCACTCATGCCCAAGAATCACTGTCTCCGTAAAAGACAGGAATTCCGTGGTAGAATAATTGGTAAGCAGGAGAAGTACTGGGTAGCCATACAAGCCTGGCAAATGCCTACAACGAATCCCTTTGCCACTCTCATGAAAGTCATGTACCTTCTCTAACCAAAAAATGCACAAGTTCTCGTTCTCAGCTTGTTTTTTGTTGTTAAGTATGAAAATAGAGAGCTCGTGATGGAATGTCAGAGCAGTAGGTATATAAGGAGCACACTCTGAAATATGTTTTTGCTTAAACATTTAGTGGGATTGCAGCAAATAGTCTGAAGTCAACTCTGGCGAAAATATCCTTTGTTTGAATCTCTTAGAACCTTGCAGTTTTAGGAAGTCTTCTTATTCTCTTTCCTCAAAAGGTTTCTCAGATCAGTTTAACTCTTTTCTTGCCACTGTGTCCTTGTAAGCGCTCTGTCATTTACACCCAAAACTCTTCTGTGTGCCTTCTTGATGCATTCACCCTCACATAGCCCCAGTAGCTAAGTGATATTCCTAAAAAAATGGACCCATGTGGCTGTTTTTGTTTTTGTTTTTGTCTTTCTTCATAAGAAAAAGATGTGGAGAAGAGGCAAAGATGAATCGCTGCAATGCTGTGTGGCAGAGTTCAAGGAGAGAGAATTCATGAAACTTTTCAAATCTATTCATCAGTGTGTGTACCTGGGATAAGAATTAATCGTAGGCCAATAATGGTATTGAGATTGCAGTAGAGATATGCAGTATTACATGATACAAAACAGCATGCATTATATACATGGGAATTCTGAAACATAATAAGATAATTTATACTACAAGGTACAAGTCCACTGAAGAATTGGAATGTTAGTGGTAAGTTTGCATGCATCTGTGTGCCCTCCATTTCCATATTCCTGCCTTTTGTCCAGTGTGGTTGCTTATCAAATATTACCTTTTTATCATAGTTTAATCCTAAAGGCATTTATTCATAAACAGTGTTTTGTTTATTGTGCTGCTTTTTCAGCCTTTTACAAACAGCATCTTACTTTATGTACTCATCCATAACTGGCCTTTCTTACAAAATATTGCATTTTTAAATCTTACTAATGTCGTTTTAGGTAACTATTGTATATTTATCTTTCCTGATATTTAATAATCCATGGTATAAATATCTGTTCTATTAATACAGTTATCCATTCTCTGGTTAATAAACATTTGTTTCCAGGTATTTCCTATCATAAGCAACACTGCATTATACATTCTTGTACATGCACCTGTACTCAGACAAAAATTTCTGCAAAATTTATTCACCAGTATGGAATACCTGGTGGTTAGAGTTTATGTGTTTTCGTCTTTACAAGATAATACAAAAATGCTTTCCAAATTGTTTTTATCAGTTATATTGATATATAGACAAGTGTTTATTTACTTATCTATGCCAAAATTTTTGTAATAACAAATTTCTCAATTTTTACAAGTCTAGAAAGGAGAAAAGCGTATCTCAATATTTTCAAAATTTACATTTTTCCTTATACTGGTAAGATTTAACATACTGCCATTCATGTTTCCTCCTCTATGCTGTAGTTGTTTTATATATTCAGGCCACGTTTTCCCAGGATGTCTGATTTTCTCTTAATGACGTACATTTCTTTCACATTTTGGATATTATTCTTTCAGAGCTATGCTTTTCAAATCTTTTCTCGGAAACACTGCTCTATCCTTCCGCTATCAACAGGAATTACCAATCACCAAAATTCTTAATTTTTCCCTTCTTGACTTATTCATTTGGTATACTTTTGCAGAAGTTCTTTTCTTTAAAAATTGAGATCATGAACATGTTCTATAATTTCTTCACTTTAGTTTTAAAGTTTATCTAGAATTGAATGTTGTGTGTAAAATAAGGACCTAATTTTACTTTCCTATAATAGTGCAGTTCCTGTCCTTATGGATATTTAAACAATTGTTCCAGAACAATTATTTTAAAGACTTAAAATAGGGGTGCCTGGGTGGCTCAGTCATTAAGCGTCTGCCTTTGGCTCAGGTCATGATCCCAGGGTCCTGGGATCGAGCCCCACGTCGGGCTCCCTGCTCAGCGGGAAGCCTGCTTCTCCCTCTCCCACTACCCCTGCTTGTGTCCCTGCTTTAGCTGTCTCTCTCTGTCAAATAAGTAAAATTTAAAAATAAATACATAAAGACTTAAAATATTATCATTGTAATGTAGCAATGTTCACTGTATCTGTTCATCTCTTTCTGGAGTTTCTATAATTCTCCATATTTTAATTGGTAAATCTGCAAGATAGCACCACAGTGTCAAGTACATGAGTTTCATGTCGGATACTGACATCTGGTAAGGCACAAGAGTTAGAAGCCGTGACCCTGAAGTGTGGTCTTATGAAAAGATAAATATTTGGCCCAAACTTCTAGGACACATCTTCTGTTATGAGTTTCTGCCCTGTGATGGAGGCCAGCATAGAATGAGTCAGCATATAAAAGGGCACAAGGTCTCACCCAAGCTGCTTGTTTCATAAAGCAAAACAAGTTGACGGATGAGCAGAAAACAGAAACTGTTAAATATAAAATAAAGCCCTCAGGCTTAACAAAAGGATCTGCAGTTGTAGACAAGATCTGTAGTTGCATGTACATTGAAGTGACCAGAAACAAATAGACTATTTTTTTTTTTTTAAGGAATTGTCACACTAAGAATTGTATTGTCAAAACACGGAAAATAAAACGTGGCCTGTAAAGCTTAAAATTGTTCAACCCTTAGAGCACAAACAGGAAGTAGGACAAAAATGTTGTGTATCACCCACCTGACAGCTTATCTGAGGATTCACATCTTTCAACGGCTCTGGAAAAGTCTTAGGTATTATCTCTAAAATATTGCTTCTCTTCCAACATCTTTATTTCCTCTTCTAGGGACAGTGATTAGCTAATTTTACATCTTCTCATTCTATCTTCCAGGTCCTATAATATCTGTCGGCACTTTCTATATTTAAATCTCTCCGTGCTTCATGTTAGTTAGTCACGGCTACTTAGTGTGTGTCTAACCTGCTAGGAGTTTTTGTTTTTAGAACTTAGAAACATTTATTTTTTCATGTGTGAGTATGTTTGTGTAAAATACATCTATATAGTTTCCAAATTTCATAGGCCATTATCTAATCTTTTGTTCCTTGCTCATTTTTTGTGATTCTTTTTTATTTCATATGTATTTCCTACATAATGATTTTATATTTCATATCTAGTAACTTCAGCATCTATCTAAAGTTTGCTTTTTTTTTACTTTAATTTTCAGAAAACAGTAATGAAATGGTTATTTGCTTTCAGGGCTATCCTTCCTTTTGCTTTTGCTTATTGCCTTAGTGTTCCTGTTCTTATTTCAGTGTACTGCTTTTCATTTTATTTTTTTAACCAAATTTGCTTTTATTTTTATTCTGGAGGTCAGCTAGAGAAGTTCCTAATACATTAAGCTCTGCCTGCAATTTATGTAGTATATACTTTCATTTTAGTGGGATGACTGTTCAGAGTACCCAGTTCATGTTACTGCCACCAACAGTGAATTGTTTTCTGCCTAATCATATTATAGACCACATAAATGCATTTCATCTAAATTACTACATGTGATTAACTTTAAAATTCAGTTAGCATACATGCAGGGAGCATCTACTGCATGCCATGAACTCTGTTCAATACTGCCTCAGTATTTTAATGATTAAAGTTCTCATGGGGTGGCAAATATGAAATCAATCAATTAGTGAAGTGCATTATGAAATAACAAGATAAATACCTTGCAGTGTTAAAATGGTGATGACTATAATATTTTCTGTTGGTTGCAACCAAAAACTCTTGATTGATATGTGAGGTTTAAAGAAGGCAAAGTGGTAATACAGGGAAATGAGAATTTATATGTGCCTGTAGGGGTCAAGAAAGGCTTCACAGGAGCAATGCAGACTGAAGAAAAGTCGAGAAAATAAATATAATTTAAAGTCATGCAGGGTCAAGTGGACATATAGGTTTCAGAGGAGAGAGAAATCATATATTAAAACATTTCCATTTTTTATGTCATCATTGGGGATTTGGTAAAGAATTTCAGTTTCCAGTAAATGCCAATAGTGCTATATAATAATGGGAAGCAAAAAGAGTTAATGAGATCAATAAAGAGTGATTTGAGATGACCTCAAAAGTAGATGATGAACTTGTAAGTAGCAGAATTGGGATGAAGATGAGGGAACAGAGTTTTAATAATTGATTAAATATTGAAAATGGATAGCATCTAGGATAGTTTCTGGTTTGGGCAAATGATTAAGGAGAATGTTATTAATCAATATTAGAAATATGGGAGAATGAGAAGAAGACTCTTGAAGGTGTTCAATTTTGGATTGAGTTGGAAATGATCATGAACATTCAGAAAATGATGTTTAGTGTTAAGTATATAAAAATACAATTTAGCATTAAGCAAAATAAAATTAGATGTGAATTATTGACTTTAAGTTTTTGCATGGGTTTTCTTTGGAGAGGGTATAAAATACAAAGAAGGGATGAAGCAGAGTGTTGAGCAAGCCAGTACTTATAGGATAGACAGACAGTAGGAGAGTAGCCTACAGAGGAAAATTGCAATGATATCTTTTGTTTTCCTATCCTTAATACATTCTTTATTTTGTATTTGTATAATTTTAAAACAACCAAACTAATTTTATTTTATTTTAAAGATTTTATTTTATTTATTTGAGGGAGAGAGTGAGAGAGATAGAGCACAAGCCAAGAAGAGAGGCAGAGGGAGAGGCAGACTCCCCACTGAGCAGGGAGCCCAATGCTGGGCTTAATCCCAGGACCCTGGGATCATGACCTGAGCTGAAGGCAGACACTTAACCGACTGAGCCACCCCGGTGCCCCGAAAAATACCAGACTAATTTTAGATATGTGTTTGTAGCCAAAATATGAATCTTTCCTCAAGCTGCCAAATTGTTTACTCACTTTTATAGAATTGGTATGTTGATGATGTTTTATCATGCCATTTTAAGAAATTGTTTTATTGTGATGAAAAATTAACCTAGTAAGTAGTCTTCCTAACATTAAAGCAAAGCTTATACTATGCATCTGGGTTTTGAAGAGATAAGAATTTCTTAATGTTCTCAGTTCTGTTTGTCATCCTGCTTATCAGTACTATTCCTCCCCTGTCGCCCATCATAAGGGTGCTCATATTGTAATGCCTTATATTGGTGAATACTGTTATGTTTGTAGTGCTTATATTTGATAAAAATCCTGTTGTATTTTCTTTTTCTCTCCTTTTTAGAACATGCTTTAAACAGTAATTTTCTTTGTTCCCCAATTCTAAAACCACCTAATTTCCTGTCTCTTAGCAACAGACTAGAGAGGCTACCAGATGTATTTATTTATGTGCTTGATTTCTGAAGAGAAGTACACATACTATATATCATTCAAGGAGTGCCTAAAAGCACTTTCTCTAGTCAACAAGATTGTTTCAATGGCTAACTAAAAAGATTTAATGCATTTTGCTTGGCTTATTTTTTAAGAGATTCCAAAATATTTAATCATACTTGTTACAAAAATAGGTTGAGGGTTGAAACCACTCTCCCCACCAAAATTTTAAAATGAACTCAGAGTAACAAAGAAGAATGACTAAGTGGGACTTAATTTAACTGGAGTGCTGGCTGAATGCCAAATTTAAGACAAACGTGAATAAGCTTCCTTTAAAAGGAACAGTTCCTGATCAGTAAGTTCACCTCTAAGAATCTGTGAGAATACTTGCAAATCCAATAACTCTCCTGATCCCTTTTGGGAAAAGATAAACTTTAATTCACTTTAAGTTGAACATTTACTAATTAAAATATCCAGAGTTATAACTATAAACTGTGACCCTGATTTAACAATAACTGCTATTTTACCCTCAAGATCAGGACTGCTTTAGTTTGGAAGACGTAATGGGAACAGAGCAGGGGGCTGTGAGTTTGCTCGTGTATTAGCTTCCTGTAGTCACCCTCACAGATTGCAAGTTTAATGGCTTAAAACTATACGAATTTATTCGTATATAGTCTCGAGGACTGAGCCTCATGGGGCCCAAATCAAAAGTATCTGCAGAGCTGGTTCCTTCAGAAGGTTCTGAGGGCAGCATCTATTGCCCTGCAGTTTCCTGCTTTTACTGGGTGCCTTCACTCCTTGGCTTGAGCCCTTTCCTCTGCCTTCAAGTTGTACCTTTCCAGTCTTTGCACCTGTCATTGCTTTGCTCTCTTCTCTGATTCTGACTCTTCACGGGTCCCTCTGATAAGGGCCCTTACAATTACTTTGGACCTATCTGGATAATCCAGGATGATCTCCCGTTCGCAGGATCTTTAATTCAGTCACATCTGCAAAATCTCTTTTGCTGTAAAAGATGACATTCACAGGTTCCAAGGATTAAGACATAGACATATTTGGAGGGCCAGTTTTCAGGCTACCACAGGTGATTTGTTCTCTTTTTGCCTGCTTTGAATTTCTCTCCTCTCAAGGAATTTTTCCTCACAAAATCCTCCTTTTTTTGTGTGTGTATGTTCCTTTTTATATGTTTGATGACATGGAGGGGTCATAGACTTGTGAAACTGGATTTTCTAATCTTTGAAAAAACTGCATATGGTTATTTAGCACTACATTTTGAATTTTCACATGTTTTATTTTGGGGCCTAATTACCATTTAAATTTTAACATTTGTTACAGGTGAAAACCTGGAGAAAGAACATTTCAGATACAGAGATGAGCATGTTCAAAAATTCTGTGGGATGTGTAAGCTTGACAATGTTCAGGCAGAGAAAAGAATTTGGGAGGGCTAAAATTAAGAGTTGCCAGACAAAATAGAAGACACTCAGTTAAAATTGAATTTTAAATAAAAAGATAAATAACTTTTTTTTTTTTGGTAGAACTATATCCCAACTCTCACATGGCACATATTTCTACTTTAAAGAGAGGGTTTTTTAAAATCTGAAATTTAAATTTAACTGCATGTTTTCTTTTTTCCTTCATTTTTTGGTTAAATCTGGCAACCTAGGACAAGCTCATGATGAATAAGGGTGTGTGTAGTTGATGAAATTAGAGAAATCTGAGTTATATCATGCAGGGGCTACAAGGCCAATGTAAAATGTTTGCATATTTTCTACATGCAGTTCAAAGCCACTGGAATATTTAAAGCATTCAAATGATAGATACAATCTTACTTACATTCCTGGATAATTACACTGGCGTCATTGTGGAGGAAAAGTCATGAAAGTCCATTCTTGAAATCGAGGAGACAGTATAAGTAGCTGTTTGATCAGTCTTGGTGAGAGATAATGGTGACTTGAATTTGGGAGGTAATGAAAGTGAAGCAAAGTGTCATTCACTTGGGGTACACATGCTCCAGCTCAGTGGGGAGCTTATCGGGAGTGCGTGGGAAGATACCCGAATAATGTAGATTCAGACAGGATGCACAGAAGATTGGAAAAAGCTTCCCAAACCTCCAACCTGAGTATGTTAAGTGGTGGACAGGAACTTCTTCTATAAAAAGTGACCCTGGGGAAGTGATTAAATTTCTCTCTAATAAGGAATAACAATATGAAAGAAATAAATTTCCATGTCTGTTTCATTTCATGATATATGGAGGAATTACAAGACTGTTAGCATGCTTCTTTAAGAAGATTCTATTTTTTCGTCTATTATAAAGATGCCTGGGGACATATTGTATTTTACTAGTTCAGAAGCAGATCTCTAGAAATCAACTATTTAAACTTTAGCACCGTTTTTGAAGAGAAATGCAATGTTTGTCTACTTTTTATTAGATTTTGTATCATTAAATAGATTTTATCAGCAAATGTATCAGCCACTGTATTCTCGTTATTTTTTCCTTCTAAATTAGTTGAACATAAAGCTCTACGTATGAACTTCACAAAACTTAATGTTGAGTAAATACATTTTATAAACAGAATAATGTATCCTTCACTATGATAAATATTTGAAAAAAATCATTAGTAAGACAAACTAAGCACACAAGATAGTTTCATTGCCACTCTATAAACACTATGAATTATTTTTAAAAATTGTATATATTATTCACTATATAATTATGTCATTTTGAAAAAGTGTTACCAAAATCAGGTAATAAGATAATTTTGCATATGCCCAAAACAAATGAAGAATTAAAAAAGCCCTAATGCTTAGAATATTTGTCTTTTCCCTCAAAATTTTAACTGAAAATTTTGTCTTTATTTCCTCAAGAAATTGAGGTTACCTGGAACTAGTAAATATGTTAATATGTTGGTTTTTATTACTAACTTATTACAAAAACATATATATCAAATGTTTGGAATTATTTCATTAGGAGTGATTCTCCAGTGGGAGTTACCTGGTTAACATGAATATGTTTAAAGGTCATGATTGTTTTCCAGACGAATTGTGCAATTTAAACTACTACTAGCAATGTATCAAGGTATCTGTTATATCAGCATTGTCTTTTTTCAGTTAAACCATGTTAACAAAAAACAATATTTGTGAATTCAGTGATAAAATAAGAGTTCAATAATTTTTCATGTATGTTCTTCATAATAAATGATCATGTAGCATGAATTTCCTATTTGCCCTTCAATTTTATTTTGAACAAAATTACTTTTGGTGGCCTTGTCTTGACCTATACATTTCAATTGTTTGTGGTCAAATTGTTTGGTCTTTCATCAAAGCATCCATAGTTTTTATGGTTTAAAAATATTTTCCTAATTCAAAATTTACATTAAAAAACTTTCCTAATGATTTGATTTTTAATATGAACTCACACCTCGTAAGACTTGTGAGATTTATGTCTTTTTATACAGGACATTTATATGTAATTTTATTTTCAAATAATTTATAACCATATATGTCATTGTTCAGACTAATATTAAAAGTATATTTTAGGGGCACCTGGGTGGCTCAGTTGTTAAGCGTCTGCCTTCGACTCAGGTCACGATCCCAGGTCCTGGGATTAAGCCCCACATCGGGCTCCCTGCTCTGCAGGAAGCCTGCTTCTCCCTCTCCCACTCTCCCTGCTTGTGTCCCTTCTCTCGCTGTGTCTCTCTCTGTCAAATAAATAAAATCTTTAAAAAATATATATGTATATATATATATATTTTATTATCAATAATGGGGTTTCACAATTATTTTAATATAAAACAGACTACAGATATATCAGATTCCCTAATATAATGCCTGCTTATTTACATCTCATTAATGCCACCTCATCAGTTAATAAGATTATTAAAATCTGATGTCTGAAATTTTAAAAAAATATAGCACCTTTATTATTTAGTTATTTATGTTTTACGTTTTATTTATGTTTTGTATGTTATGTAACCCAGGATTTCTCTGGGATTTATCTAATAATTCAGCTGAGAAAGGTTTGTGTTGCCACACACATCAATTTTCCTTTAAGTCTTTATAAAGCTTTAACTATGTCTCTGTGACCACAAAAGGCTTTCTTTCCTCTCTGATCCTATTTTGACATCTGTCAGTTACACCAAATGTCCAGATTAGTTTTGCTTGCAACTATGGTCTATAAAATGATTGACCCATTTGCTGAGAATCTACTTTATGTCCTCTCATACTGTATCTCTCACAACAGGGTAGGTATAATTATCCATATTTTACAGATGACAAAACTGTGATTAAAGAAGATTAAGAAATTCAGCTAGTATGGTACTAGAATCTCCATCTAGATCTTTTTACCATGTAAATTTGACTACCTGCTCACTAGATCCTATGATTTCATTATATGAAATGCATTTAGTATAAAAAGAGCCATCAAACTGTTGACTCTGGGATATAAAAGAAATCGCGGTCCACACTTACCAAACCTTAAGATTTTCAAAACTTCCTAATAATATGATTTAAAAATGTTCCTTCAGCCTCCTTAGATTTATTGATCTTTTTCATAAATCATATTATTATAAAAGAATTTCTCCGTGTTAAGGATTCAACTGACATTATAGAGGGTTGGTGAGGAAGTGGATTTAGCCTTCTGAGAATTGTTAATGACATATCAACCAACAATTCCTCCATGTCCAGCAATACTATCAATAAACAGGATGATTTATTAAGAAGTAAGAATTCAACAGAAAATAAAAATCAATGCTCTGTCTCTTTATGGAATCAACATTTATTTTATCTTATTGGTTAAAATAAAGTACTAAGACACACCAATCGATTTGGATATATATTACTTAAGTCTACTCTAGGTAATTAATATCATTGATTTCTTGAGCATAAAATATATACGTCAAATAAAAGTGCTTTTTTTAGTAAATATCAAAAGTGCAGATAAAAAATAAGGAGACTTTAAAAGTCTACTGATAACAGATAGGCATATAGAGTTAATGGACTGTGGTCCCTACAATCCATCAATTGTCACATAGCTGCTGTCTAGTGATAAAATCAATGCAAGTGCTTTCAAATACCCAGCACTGCTTCATTGAGAACTTTAACCTCAATATGTCATCACCCAGGTATTTAAACATCAGGAAAGATGTAGAAAAGCTTCAAATGGTTTTGAACTTGTAAAGCCTGACAAAAGATTTGTATATTTTACAGATTTGTTTTCTTCTAGCTCAGTACACAATTTCCGAATATATCAATCCATCAACCATTCTTCTTCGAATGGTTGTGAATAAATTGTAGCCAGGAATTTTACTACATCTTACATTGACTAGTTAAATGTATGTCCTGACTTAAAAGAAGATAGGGAAAATGTATAACTCCCAGAGTACATAGATACGCTTCCTAATCCAGTATCTATTGTTAAGATATATGATTTTGAGTTTTAAAATTAAAGTCATCTTAAAATATTTGCCTTTAAATAATGCGATTTTCTGCATCAACACTCCCCAAAAACAGTGATCTAAAAGTTATAGATGGGCTTAGAATGAATTTAAATTGAAATCCGATTTATATAGTGTGGAGAAATTTTAGTTCTACAATAATCTCTTTTGGTGCAGTGTGCTAGGGATAGGATTATTGTATAAACCTCACATATGATTTTTAGAATAGCAAAGGTAACTGCTATGCGGAGAAATTGTTATTCCTCTGATCATTACATTGGAGGGAGGTTGATTTATTTCCATGCCCTTGGGGTTAAGATATTATTTCATCAGGATTCATGGCTAGAACTAGAGAATTCTTTTGTAGTTAATTAAAAGTTGATTCAAAATCAGAAGAATGTAGATGCACAGAATACATGAGTAACACAACCCATGGTTAAGAAAATGGCATCAGTTATTTTTCAAAACCTTGTAATTTTTTTTATGTGCTTTCACCTGTTATCTTAATCATCTCAACAATATTAATACATGTACTGTTGGTGAGTTTGGGAGCATTGTGAAGGGCTATACTTGACAAATTCAGTCAGTTTCCCCATTTAGATGACTTAACCTCTTGAACACATTTTGTTTAATTCTTACAGCTTAATAACCTGAATGAACAAGTGGTATAATTTCTATTTCATAGAGAAAACAAAAGATTGACTAGAACATTGATTGGGCTAAAGGAGCACAACTAGATACTAAGCAAAAGGATTACGCAGAATCAACAATCTTGATTCTTGGTGCTGTTTTTATTTTTTTAAGGTTTATTTATTTATTTTTGGAGAGAGAGAGATAGAGAAAGCACAATGTGGGGAGGGGCAGAGGGAGAAGGAGAGAATCTTCATGCTGACTCCGCACTGAGCATGGAACCTGACACGGGGCATGATCGCAGGTCCCTGAGATCATGACCTGAGCCCATATCAGGAGTTAGTCACTTAACTGACTGAGCCACCCAGGCACCCCACTGCTTTTATTCTTTTAATTACATTGTCTACGAATAAAATGCTGACTGGAAACTTCTGACTGCTTTTCAGAAGACACTTTTTGTCTCTATGTGTAATAAACAATACAGGTGAAATCATCTACACTTGGAAGCATATCAATGTATACATGTACATAAGTTCCTGTAAGATAATGTAATTGGTCTGATGATTGGACAGCATGCTCACCCTAGACTATTAGAATTTGTAGAAGTATTCAGAAATTAGAGTCAGGACTAAAAAAAGAAAAATTAAAAAATTGGTAATATGTATTAGTTTATAGGTCTCTTCAAAAGCTTTATGTTTAGAACATTTTTGTTATAAAGAAAAGCGATGTAAGACTTTTGTTTTGTTTTTAATTAGTTTACTTTTTAAGTTTTAGGTTAAATTCCAGTTAGTTAACATACAGTGTAATATTAGTTTCCGTTGTACAATATAGTGATTCAACACTTCCATACAACACCGGGTACTCATCACAGCAAGTACACTCCTTAATCCCCATCACCTATTCAACCGTTCCCCTCCCCTCTGGTAACCATCAGTTTATTTTCTATAGTTAACAGTCTGTTTCTTGGTTTGTCTCTCTCTCCTTTTTTTCCCTTTGTTGTTTTTTTTTGTTTCTTAAATTCCACATATGAGTGAAATAATATAGTATTTGTCTTTCTCTGACTAACTTATTTCACTTAACATAATAATCTGTAGCTCCATCCCTGTCTTTGAAAATGGCAAGCTTTCATTCTTTTTTATGGCTGAGTAAAATTCCATTGTATATATATATACACTATTTTTTCTTTATCCATTCATCAGTCTGTGGACATTTGGGCTCTTTCCATAATTTGGCTGTTATAGATGATGCTGCCATAAACATCAGGTTGCATGTATCCCTTTGAATTCGTATTTTTGTATTCTTTGGGTAAATACCTAGTAATGCAATTGCTGGATCATAGGGAAGTTCTATTTTTCACCTTTTGAGGAACCTCCATACTGTTTTCCAGAGTGGCTGCACTAGTTTGCATTTCCACCAACAGTGCAAAAGGGTTCTCCTTTCTCCGCATCCTGGCCAACACCTGTTGTTTCTTGTGTTGTTGACTTTAGCTTACTGATTGTATTCTCCTCTAGGATTTTGATAGTTTCCTGTCTCACATTTATGTCTTTCATCATTTTGAATTTATTTTTGTGTATGGTGTAAGAAAGTGGTTCAGTTTCATTCTTGGATATGTTGCTGTCTAGTTTTCCCAACACGATTTGTTGAAGAAACTCCTTTTTTTCCATTGGATATTCTTTTCTGCTTTGTTGAAGATTAATTGATCATATAGCTGTGGGTTCATCTCTGGGTTTTCTATTCTGTTCTATTGATCTGTGTGTCTTTTTATGCCAGTAATATACTTTCATGATCACTATAGCTTTGTAATATAACTTGCAGTCTGGAATTGTGATGCCTCCAGCTTTGCTTTTCTTTTTCAAGGTTGCTTTGGCTACTTGGGGTCTTTTGTGTTTTCATACAGATTTTAGGATTGTTGATTCTAGCTCTGTGAAAAATGCTATTGAAGTTATGATAGGGATTGCATTAAATATGTAGAATGTTTTGGGTAATAGAGACATTTTAACAATATTCTTCCAATCCATGAGCATGGAATGTTTTTCCATTTCTTTATGTTGTCTTCAATTTCTTCCATCATCAGTCTCTTATAGTTTCCAGAGTAGAGGCCTTTTACCTCTTTGGTCAGGATTATTCCTAAGTAGCTTACTGTTTTTAGTGAAATTGTAAATGAAATTGATGCTTTAATTTCTATTTTTGTTGCTTCATTATTAGTGTGTAGAATGCAATAGATTTCTGTATATTGATTTTGTATTCTGCGACATTACTAAATTCTCATATCAGTTCTGGCAAATTTTTGGTGGAGTCTTTTGGGTTTTCTACGTAGAGTATCATGTCATCTGTGAATGGTGAAAGTCTGACTTCTTCCTTGCCGATTTGGATGCCTTTTATTTCTTTTTCTTGTCTATTTGCTAAGTCTAGGACTTCCAGTACTATGTGAAATAACAATGGTGAGAGTGGATATCCCTGTCTTATTCCTGACCATAGAGGAAAAGCTCTCAATTTTTCCCCATTGAGGATGAGATTAATTGTGGGTTTCTTGTATATGGACTTCATTATGGTGAGGTATTTTCCCTCTACACAAAGTCTAAAGCCAACAGAAGGAAGGAAATAATAAATATTCAAGCAGAAATATATGATATAGAAACTGAAAAGAAAAACAACAATGGTAGAACAAATCAATGAAACCAGGAGCTGGTACTTTGAAAAAATTAATAAAATTGATAAACCTTGAGCCAGACTTACAAAAAGAAAAGGAAAAGGACCCAAATAAGTAAAATCACAAATGAGAGAGGAGAAATACAATCATAAGAGAATATTATGAAAAAACTACATGCCAACAAAAAAAGACAACCTAGTGGAAATGAATAAATTCCTAGAAGCATATAAACTACCAAAACTGAAACAAGAAGAGATAGAAAACTTGAAGAGACCAATAACGAGCTAAGAAATTGAATCTGTAATCAGAAATCTCCCAACAAACAAAAGTCCAGGGGCGGATGGTGTCACAGGCAAATTCTATCAAACATTTCAAGAAAAGATAATACCTATTCTTCTCAAATTATTCCAAAAAATATAAAAGGAAGGAAAACTTCCAGATTCATTCTATGAGGCCAGCATTATCTTGATACCAAAACCAGATAAAGATTCCAATAAAAAAGAGAAGTACACGCCAGTATCCCTGATGAACATGGATACAGAAATTCTCAATAAAATACTAGCAAACTGAATCCAACAATACATTAACAGAATCATTCACCACAATCAAGTGGGATTTATTCCTGTGTTGCAAGGGTGATTCAGTATTCACAAATCCATCAACATGATACACCACATTAATAAAAGAAAGGATAAGAACCATATGATCATTTCAATAGATGCAGAAAAATCATTTGACAAAGTATAACATCCATTCACGACAAAAACCCTCAACAAAGTAAGACTGTCTTGAATGTTAAAAGGAAAATAACTTAGAATCTGTGAATCAACTTTATTTTCAAAGACTTCTAATTATATTAAGATTACCTTCTCAGTAGTACTGGCAGAATTACACTATCAAAGAAGAAGAAATTGGAGAAAATATAACAAAAAAAACTGAAAAGCTTTTAGATGACACCTAATATATCATATCATTTCATACACATAAAAAAACATGGGAAATCAAAAAATTTATTATATGTTTTCAGTATTTAGAAAATTTATACTTTTTGTCTTCATATGTAGTGTCTTTAAAAAGTAAATTGTTTCTCAATAACTTAATTTATATCAGAAAATATTTGACACATTTTACAATTACTTGTAAATGTTATCAAAGCATCATTTTGATTGTTACTCTCCTTCCTTTTCCAATGTAACTAAAAATACAATGGCAATTTTTAGTGGTATTCCCGCTTTAAAAGTTTAAATAAAATGGTATATAAATTTGTTTTGGAATAAAATCTGCAACATACCCAAATTAAGTAAAATTTTAATAAACACTTCTTTGGATGAGTTGTCTTGATTTTATTTAATTTCAGATTTAAATTCTTCTGTAATTTTCTGACAATAATGATTATATAAATGTGAGTGATATTATACTTAAAACTTGCAAATCTTACACTGACTCTTAAAACATTGGCCCCAGAGTAATCCATATCACATCCTACTAACAGTTCCTTAGCCATACAAGTTAGAGTTCATATTAGACTTCCAGTTCCCAGTCCAAATGTAGGGTTTGGAAGTTGTCACTCCCATCCTCATAACAAGAAAAAAGCTGAAGAAACATACATCACCACCTCTCTTAGATCCAGCAGAGAATTAAGGTCACAGGGCATATCAGTGTGCTGAAAGATTGGAAAGAAAGGCAGGTGCAGAGCTTATAGTTTATCAGAAACAGAGGTAGCCACTAGATCCAGCATCAGTAGTAATAAAGGGTATAGTTGACTAATTGCTCGAGACTAGTGTGGACTGGCTTGAGGTATAAAAACTTGAGGGAGATCAGTCCTAAGTGTCTCCTGCATTTTTGTAGTTTTCCCTCCAGGTGCCCTACCAGGTTCTCACTCTGAAGATCTGAGACTGCCCCCCTCTACTCCAGCCCACCGCGCTTCCAACAGGAGTACGGGTAAAGTAACCATTTTGGAATATGCTCAGGGAATTCTATTCTCTTTAACAAAGGCTTGCCCATAGTGGAAACTCTTTTACCTATGTGAAGGAAAAGAATTCCCCATCTCCAGCCCACCCAGCACCCCCAGTCTTCCTGTGTCACCTAAGGAGGAAAAAAAAAAAAGAAAGAAAGAAAAAGACTGAGAAGCACTTGTGAAGATCACAGCTCAGGGACCCAGGCTTACTAAAAGACTTACCCTAACTCGATCTTACTGCTAGAGAACATTTCCCCCGCCCCCACATCTAACTGCTACATCAACAGGCTTATATATGAAAACTGGGAATTAAAACTGAAAAGAACAGCAAGACTCAGACCCTATTCAAAAAGGACTCTCAAGGAAAATCCAAGACAACAGAAGACACAAAAGCTGCCAAAGAAATTTTAGTCTCTGACATCTGCAGCTAGGGCAGATATTAAACACAGCATAAATCCTAGCCAAATAAACATAAAACCAAACACAGAGAGCCTTCAGCCTTTAAACATAAAACCAAACACCAAGATTTACCACAGTTCCTAAAGTTAATACTGTTGATTTTCAAAATTTGTCCTAAGAATACACTTATATAGTGAATACACTATGTCATTAAGCATTATGCCAAATATATGTGTGTGTGTTATTTAAACAAGGAAATTATTAAATTGAATGTGTGGACTTTGCCTTGCTGCAAAGGGCTACTGGGCAGGCTCTCCAGCTAATACCTTGGGCACTTTGCTGGCTCCAAGGCCCTCAGCCTCTGCTCATCTCACTGTAGGCCATGACATGAACAGTAAATAAGGATCAGGAGGTTCAGAAAAAGGAAGCATGAGAATTCCCCATATAATCAGGAAGAGAAGGGAAGGATGTTAATTCATCTTCACCTGTGATGTGGCCTTCAGATCACTTCAGCAGGAACTTGATGCAAAACATGACAAATATGAGAGACTTAAGATATAAACTGCTGAAAGTAAAAGGACATTGTTTTTTCCTCCACGAGATTACAAGTGCTCCTGATATGGAAGATATATTGACTGAATCAGAAATTAAAACAGATGGTAGGAAACAAAAGATATCTAAGTAGCCCAGCAGCTCTCAGGAGAGGACATGCATCAGTTGCATAGAGCCATTACTACAGGCCTGAAGTAATATGTGAAGGCTGTTTCTTTTCAACATTTCATCAAAACATGATCACTTATCAGTATGGATGAAATTAAATAATTGAAATTTACAACAGAAGAATGTAAAAAGAAAACAAGACACCCCCTCCCCCCACTGATGCACAGGAGAAGCAGTTTAGAACTTGGAAACTGAAAATCACACCTGTTGATTACCTTCTGGAAATGGCTATTTTAACTGGGGAGTTGATGCAGATGTGTATTAACAGTGTGGGGGTTGGGTACATTGGTACCCCCTTTAAAGTGAGCCAGTTTTTATGTCAGGTTTATGATGGGTTTTCATTCATTGGCAATACTGGACCTTATGAGGTTTCTAAGAAGTTGTATACCTTCAAAACAAAGTTTGGCCAAAGTGGAGAATGCTTGTTATGCCTTAAAGTCAGAGGTTCAGAAATTCTAAAACATAAGCTAGCAGATGTCTTTTCAGTTAAAACAGAAATGATTGATCAAGAAGAGGACATTTCTTAGAATACCATACTCAGTTGTTATTCTCTTGAGAGACCAGTTTGTAAGACTGTTATTTAGTATTTCACTGGACTTTATTGTGGCTTTTACATAGAAATATTTTCAGTTGTATTTGTTTTAAGATGTATGCAAGCTGTACATAAAATTATTGAAACAAGTCATTTCTTGTATCTTACTCATCGAAGTTTGCATAAAAATATTTACATAAATGCCTACTTGAATTTTTGCTGGCTAAACTTCCATCATTTATCTTTGAAATGTGAACATTTTTAGATTGCACTTTCTGCCATACCATTTTAATTTACATTGTGTGAATTTTGGCTTGGTAATATTTAATGGAAGCCATTTATAATTTAAATTGGTGATTTTGTTATATATAGAAAATATTTCTTAGTTATAGATCTGGACTAGACTTTCATGTTTAAATTTCTTGGTACTATTTTGCCAAGCCTCCAAAAAAGGTTTATTCCCTAGAACAAGGATTAAAAATTAAGTTATCTGTATTATGAGGTAGTATAGTGAGAATTCATATATATTCTAGTCATTGTTTATTAGGCCATTTGAATCCATTTGAAATAGCCTTCCAGAAAAATTGTTGGATACCCAGATTTTAGTTTTTACATTTAATTTTTATCCTTTATCACAGAAAGTCTGATAGTGAATTGGAACTAACATTATAATATTTTCACTGGTGTTTGAGTTCAATTATGTACTTGTACATATATCTGAAAAGCTTTTAGTAATGATTATTAGTAGTTCTTTTGTTGTCATTATATTACATTAGGTATGTTTCTTATAAGATGCATCTATAAGAAATTTACATTTCAATAATTATAAAGTTTGAAATTTTTGAAATAATAAGTTAATTCAAACCTTCATAGTTGTCCAGTTGTGTTGTTTGATAGTATAAAAAGTTGCTAAAGAAAATTTGTCATATAGAATTCAGCAATAATACAATTGCCAACACAGTTGGGAATAACAATGGTAGTCTCTAATAATGTTTAGAATTGGAATTTGCCTACTGAAATTAGTTATAGATTATTGCCTGTGATGTGAAGCTGACTTGAGCATGACACTATTGGCTAACAACCAGACATTTCCATTTGGTTTTGTGAGTTTTGAGAATCTAGCTACTGGATTTTATTTTTGGAAAGATTGCTCTGTTTACAAGGACTTGATTCTTTGAAAGTGAAATTTCTGCCCCCCAAAAAAATCATGTAAAGGAAAATAAATTGCAGACATGCTTAATAAAGTAGATTAGTTGGTTTATTTTGGTGGTAGTAGGGTTTTTTGGTTTCCCTACTTGAAGACATAGTGCTAAAATATAGTCTCATTACATAATTTTGTTTCTTCTACCACTGAAGTTAAATTTAAATGTTAAAAGTAAAATAAATGGATTGATGAATTACAGATGTTTAAAACTGAAGTCTTTATTTAAATATTAAACGACAAAAAAAGTAAATTAATAAGTCAAGCAATGAACTGATGGATTATTTAAAAAACTATAAGATTCTGATGACTTTCTAACAAATATACAACTTCCCTTATAGAGTCAGTAGTTTGCAATATTAGTTTGTGATAGTTTTAAGTGATTTACATTCTTCTGAAAATGTCTTGGTTAATGATGGATTACATTTGACCTTACTTTATAGATCTTAAAGAGACATTTTCTTTCTTTTTTTTTTTTTTTTTAAGAGAGTAGGGGGAGGGGCAGAGGGAGAAGGAGAGAGAGAAAATCTTAAGCAGGCTCTACGCCCATTGTGGAGCCCAGCTTGGGGCTCGATCTTAAATTCTCACAGGATTCCAGCACTAAATCTCCTGGGCCACCCAGGCGCCCCTTAAAGGGACTTTTTCTTAACCAAAGCAAGTTATTATCCAGAGAATATTGATCTTTGCTATAAACTAAATGTTTGTGTTGTCCTAGATTCATATGCTGAAAACTAATTCCCTGTGTGATGGTATTTGGAGGTGGGACTTTTGGGAAGTCATGAGGGTGGAGAACTCATGAATGGGATTAGTGTCGTTATAAAAGAGATTCCAGAGAACTCCCTTGCTTCTTCTGCCATGTGAGGATACAGCAAGAATACAGCCATTTATGAATCTAGATGTGACCCTCATTATACACTGAATCTGTGGGCAACTTGATTTTTGACTTCCAGTCTCCAGAACTATAAGATATAAATGTTGTCATTTAATCCATCCAGTCTATAGAGTTTTGTTATAGAAACCCAAATGGACTGAAACAGAGATTGGTTCTAAGTGGGATGCTCCTGTAACCAATAACTAAAAATCTGGAAGTAGCTTTGGACCTGGAGAATGGGTAGAGCCTGGAAGAGTTCTGAAGTGATCCTAGAAAAAACCTACATTGCCATGGACCTACACCTTTAAAGTTGATTTTAGTGACAGCTCAGAAAGAAAAGAGCTATAGAGAAAGCCTCAACCTTAGAGAATATTTATGTAATCCTGAGCAGTATGTTGGTACAAATAAGAGCAGTAGAGGCCATTCCAGTGAGGACTCAGATGGAAATGCAGAACATATTATTGGAAACTGAAGGCAAGGCAAACCTTGTTATAAAGGGGCAGAGACTTTAATTGTGTTTGTGTTCTATTGTTTTGTGGAAAGTAGAACTTGTGCATAATTAAGTTAGATATTTATATGAGGCTATTTTTAAGCAAAATGTTGAAGGTTGGCTTGTCTCCTTCTGATTGCTTATAGTAAATCATGTGAAGAGAGAAATGACATAAAGATGGGATTGTTAAGAAGAAAAGGAAGTAGAACTTAAAATTTGGGGTAATTTTCAGACTATCCATATTGCAAAATATGAGAACACTAACAGCGTGGCCAATTGACCATTTGATAAGAAGATTTGTATGAGTCAACCATCTCATCAGAAACCAGGAGCTACTGTTCAAGATCATGGAAGAATGACCCCAAAGCCAACTCAGAGATTATCAAGGCTGCCTTACCAATCAGAGGCCCAGAATGCAAGGACCTGGGACACAGTGTGGTTTCAAAGGAGGAGTGGTGCCTGTGGGCCCCAGCAGCACACTTCCTGCACAGTGCCAGGTGTCCCCTCACATTGCATGCTCCCTTCACATTCTGGCACCAGGCTCCTCCCCTGTCCCAGGTATGGTTTTGGTAGGCCCCAGTGCAGTGATGGCTCCCCTCAGGAGTGCACAGGAAGCAAATTTGGCAGCTTCCTCTAGCCACAGTCCTCACCAATGAGCAGAGTGTGAAAGCCCTCTACCTCTACCTGGATTTCAAAAGATGGAGCCACCTGTCCTACTGGAGAGACCCAGGCAGCAATCTACTATAAGGCTGTCCCCCTGAGCCCTGGGAGTGACACTGCCACCTCAGAGGGCCATGAAGACAGAGCATTGGGCCAAAGAGATTTAAGGTTTTTTTTTTTTTTTTTTTTTCTTTAAACCGTGTTCCTTGGGTGCCTGGGTGGCTCAGTTGGTTCAGCGACTGCCTTCGGCTCAGGTCATGATCCTGGAGTCCCGGGATCGAGTCCCACATCGGGCTCCCTGCTCAGCAGGGAGTCTGCTTCTCCCTCTGACCCTCTTCCCTCTCGTGCTCTCTCTCTAGCTCATTCTCTCTCTCAAATAAATAAATAAAAGCTATAAAAAATTAAAAAAACCCAAAAAAAAGTGTTCCTTTTTTTTTTTAAAGATTTTATTTATTTATTTGACAGAGAGAGAGACACAGCGAGAGAGGGAACACAAGCAGGGGGAGTGGGAGAGGGAGAAGCAGGCTTCCCGCGGAGCAGGGAGCCCGGTGCGGGGCTCGATCCCAGGACCCTGGGACCACGACCTGAGCCGAAGGCAGACACTTAACGACTGAGCCCCCCAGGCGCCCCGAGATTTAAGGTTTATTGTTGTTTTCCCCCATTAGGTTTCAGACTTACCTGGAAGGTATTACCTCTTTCTTCTTTCTTCGTCCTCCCTTCTGGAATGGAAATGTTTATCTTATCTGTGTCCCACCCTCGTGTTTTGGAAGCATATAATTTTTTTGGCTTTACATTTGGACAGCAGTTTGCCTCGGGATGAATCATACATACAGTCTTACCTGTATCTGATTTTTGGTGAGATTTTATATTTTAGACTTTTGAATTGATGCTGGAATGAGTTAAGACTTCGGGGCTGTTGAGATGGAATAAATTTATTTTGCATGTGACAAGGACAGGAATTTTGGGGAACCAGGGCAGAATTCTAGAGACCATGGCCACCCCAAAATTTGTATTTTGGAACCTAATCCCCAGTGTGATAATATTTGGAGGTAGGGTTCTTGGGAGGTGATTAGGATCATAAGAGCAGTGTCCTCATAAATGCAATTAGTGCTCTTATAAAAGACCCCAGAGAACCCCCTTGCCTCTTCTGCCATGGGAAGACATCAAGAGAAGAAGGCCATTTATGAACCAGAAAGCAGACCCTTCCCAGACATGAATCTGCCTGCACCTTGATCTTGGACTTCTAGCCTTCAGAATTGTAAGATTTAAGTGTTTGTTGTTCACCCAGTATGTGATATTTTTGTCATAGCAGCCCTAATAGACTAAGACTATCACTCATTCCTACCATCAATTTACTTAAAAGCAACACAGAACATCAGTACTTCCTCCCTCCCCACCAGGATCCCAAAGCATAAACCTATTCTGCCTTTATTTTCTATAAAGAAAATAGAACAAAAATAAATAATTGCATGTAAAAATTTAAAAAAAAACCCCACAAAATATGGTACTTAAAACCATAACCAAATTGATATTTCACCTGTAATCAACTTAGATCAACTTAACCAACTTTTAGATCTTCACTTTTTTCAAGAGTATTTGCTCTCTTTCTTTTTCTTTCCTTGTTTCTCTTTATGACTCTCTGCCTCTCCCACTCTGAATTTGTTCCTCTCTCCTGTTCTCTTCATTCTTTTTTACTGGAAAAATTTTGATAAGACAATACAAAACTATGTACTTAAAAATCTGCTGCTGTGGTTTCATTGTACAAGTTTATACCAATCTGTTAATTGTTTTTATAAGTGGATTGCTTTATTTATTGAGGTGTTTGGACAGAAACATAAGTAAGACATAGATGTTTTGCTGTGAAGGGAGTAATTCGGAATATGTTCTATCTGGAAAAAAATCTGTATCAAATACTCTAAGAAATTTCACAAAATTTAATAATAAATGAATAGTCTCTGGGTTATATTGAGAAAAAACTCATTTGAGAGTTATCAGAATTACCTTTTGACCACAAAATGTTAGGAAAAAAGTTATAAATCATAGAAGTCATCATTATTGGATCTGTAAGAAATTGTATTAAATCAAGGTTACATATATTAAACATAAAGCATATCCATAACTTATTTATTACAAACCATACATTTCTCTTTGTTCACATCAGTGAAATATAGATGAGATGGTAAAATGAATTAATTATGAATCACTTCTATTGAATGAATGCTAATGTTACAGTTATTGATTTTTCCATGATTTTTTCCCTTCAAATTCTAGAGAAAATGTCCTTTAATTTCAGTTTAGCCGTCTTATTATATTCTAGTTTATAAATATATATTTGCATTATTAGATATTCCAGTCTACTAGACCCTTTATAAGTATACTCTGAATACCTGTTCTGACCTTTAGCTCTGAAAACCTATGTTTTTTTTCTTTTTAAAGTAAAGCTTGGGGCACGTGGGTGGCTCAGTTGGTTGAGCGTTCAGCTCTTGATTTTGGTTCAAGTCATGATCTCAGGGTTGTGGGATTGAGCCCCGCATTGGGCTCTGTGCTCAGTGCAGAGTCTGCTTGTCCTTCTTCCTCTGCTTCTCACCCCCTCTACTCTCTCTTTCTCTCTCAAATGAATAAATAAAATCTTTTAAAAAATTCAAAATATAAAGGAAAGCTTATCAGTTTAAAAATCAAAGATCACAGTATGTTGGGGGTGGAGAGAAAGGTCACAGTATGTGAAAACTAATACCCTCTGCTCATTAAGAAACCCGAACAAACTAAGAAGACAAGGCAAAAGGGAAGGTAATTCTAAAAATTACATGAGGTTATACTCAACTCTTCCTCTTAAAAAAACTGACAAAATATGAAAATCTTTTGTATCAAGACAATGGAAAACTACAAACATAGTGAAAATTTGGGGAGCTGTAATCTTGGAGTGGAGGAGAGTACAGAGTGATATTATGGGTGTTTGGGACCGCTTTTCCTTTTGAAATGATTACTGATTTAAAAAGGGAAAGCAGTAGCAATAGGCTGAGAAGCTGAGCAGAGGTTTTTTTGCGGTCTCATGGGAATTTGACGGCCCTCTTGAAATGAAGACTTCATAAATTTCCCAAGCTATTAATTGAGAATCTGAAAAGTCCCCATTGGAATGAAAGGCAAAGTATAAATAGGTCACTCAGTCACAAAAGACTAAAGCCTGATTTCACATCATCATAGTCTCCAACTGGGATAACTGTTATGTGATTGCTACTATGCAGAGAAGAGCTGCTTGCCCCACAGAACGATAAATATTCTCTGAAGGAAAATGACAACAAAAGCCTCATATATGTATCTCTCTCTCTCTCCATATATATGTGTGTATATATATAAAACATCTGTAATCCAATAAAAAACAAAACAGTTAGAACGCAGAACTTTTTTAAAAAGAAGAAAAATTCAAAATATAAAGTGACCAGAGATATTTTTTAAAGAAAGTTTCAAACATGGACTTTAAAATATCTATGATAAATAAAAGGATATAAGAGATGACAAGGAAAATATTGGCAGGTGTTATAAAGGAGAAACAAATAGGAATTAAAAAAATCTAATGAATTATGAGTATAATAGATTTAATGGCCAATAAGAGATAATGAACTGAAAAATAGATTGAGATATACTCAGACTGAAGGATAGAGAGGCAATGGTATGAAAACACAGAACGGATCATCTGAGATGTATAGAACAAAATAAAAAAACTAACAAAAATATAAATACTATTGTACAAGAGAAGAGTTAAGATAGGATAGAATCAGTCATTGAAGAGATTTTGGTAAGAAAGGAAGAAATTTCCAAAATGGGTAGTAGAAATCAAGCCATATATCATGCAAGGCACACATAAAGAATGCCACATTTAAGCCCATTAAATAAAAACTCCTGAAATTAATATATGAGTAAGTTTAAGCCTTTCATATTGTTTTTTTTCCTTTTATATTTGCCCCATCTGTTCCTTTCTTTATTGCTGCCTTTTTTTGTACTAATTCTTTTTTAGTATGTTTTTTAAAACATTCTTTAGAGTGTTTTTTAGGGATTTACAATATGCATTCTTGCATTATTATAGAATTCCATGAGCTAATTTTATGCCATTTTACTTATAAGATAGTAGTCTTAAAAGAATATATGTTTATGAATCCTAGTCTGTTATCTTTACTACTGTTGACCTTTATTTTACTTCTTAATATATTATTCATCCCATAATATAGTTGTTTTTATGACAAATACAAAATGAGATATTAGGGCTCCTGGGTGGCTCAGGTGGTTAAGCGACTGCCTTCGGCTCAGGTCATGATCCTGGAGTCTCGGGATCGAGTCCCACATCGGGCTCCCTGCTCAGCGGGGAGTCTGCTTCTCCCTCTGACCCTCTTCCCTCTCGTGCTCTCTATCTCTCATTCTCTCTCTCTCAAATAAATAAATAAAATCTTAAAAAAAAACCAAAATGAGATATTATTTAATACCTCACTATTCTGTATGTTATAGTTGAATAAATCCCCGATGGAGAATAATAGATATATATACCAAGAAGAAAGGAGTCTGCTTCTAAAAAACATTAGTTTGGCCAACTTGATCATGGGAAAACAAACTTTACAAAATAATTTTATTATTTTTGTTTAACCAGTAAACTATATTTTATTAAAGAAATTCAAAAATGAGAAAAACAGGCTTTACATTTATAACATATTTGCTACTTCTTATGCTCTTCATTCCTTTGTGTTTATTTCTATGCTGAAACTTCCTTTCTGCTCGCTCATTATTTTCATCTTTTCCAGGAGCCAAATAACATTTTTTTAAAAAAAGATCCTGATGGTAAATATTTTAAGCTTGCAGGTCATGTAGTCTATGTCACAACTACTCAGTTCCACTATTGTTTGATAATTGCATCTCTAGACATTATGTAAATGATTAGGTTTAGCTATTCACTATTGCAACTTTATTTGTAAAAATAGGTGGCCAGTTTGTGAGCCATAATTTGCTGCCCCTAATCTTTTACATTACTTCTTTGATTATATTTATAATTACACTTTTAAAGTTTGCATCCACCAATGCTGAAATCCATGTCATATCTGGATCTATTTCTATTGACTGTTACTATTTTCCTTCTGATAGGTCACATAATTTGGTTTTTGCCATGCCATATATATGTATTTTTTTCTTTTTTAAAACTTTATGTTGGTTATTGTAGATACTATTGCTGTTGAAGGTTGAAGTTTTATTGTCTTTGAATAAAGAGTGTTGAATTTTATTTTGAAAGGTAGGTAATTTGCTGGTGAGTGGACTTGATCCTCTTGAGGCTTAGATTTAGGTTTTGTTAGTGAGACACTATAGAGACCTTACTCTAGATCTAGTGTAGTGCTACTGCTAATGAAGCCCTTTTGGGAAACTCCGTTGAATTTCTGGCCTGTTCAGTTTGTGTTTTTTACTCTGGCTTGTATACCTCTGTTTTTCAGTATAGTGTAACTTGTGGAACCTCTGTGGAGCTCCCAGATACCTAGTCATTATTTTGTGCCAAGTCTTTCAGGGTTTCACACTAAGCACATACAACTGAATGAATATTCATCAAATACTTCTTTTTTTGAAGAAGTAAAAAAGCATTTATTAAGAAACTCTTTTTCACCAAGAGGCAGTTAAAATTTATTATTTAAGATCCAGACCACTACTAAAAGAGAGAATGGGGGGCTAAAAACTATGAAACATTGACAAAAGGACCAAAACAGACAAAGCCTGGGGAGGAGCAGTGCCAGGAGATGGGAGTATCTCCTCTCCTGAGGTTAGGAGCAGTGGCAGGGTGGAAACCCAGAGCACCCCCAGTCCCTGGCATGGCCCAGTTCATAAGCTTCTCTAAGAGGGACTGTAGTCAAAGGAAGAGCCCTCAGTAGTGTGTGTTCATCACACAGGTTGTTGTGCATTCTGCTCAGTCCAACTCCCCATTGCTGAGGCTGTCCTCTATGGCCACTCTCTGGGAATGAAGTTTCCTTTATGCAAATTTTTAAACCCATAAAACTTTAGAAAAACAGATGGCCAGGCAATGGACCATCATTCATCAACCATGTCTATAGAATATAAAATTATATGACTTAACATTTCCAATCTTCCTAAGCTGTGTTTAAATCCTGGTATCTCACTATATTAAAAATGTTACTTGGAGCAAGCTATTCCAAGCTATTTAAGTTTTCTGCCACATAATTAGCTTATAGAAGAGCCCCATAAGGCTTTTGTGAGAATTAAATTAGATAATTCATGTACAGTTCCTTACACTGACAAATTAACAACAAAAAAATAGATAATGCTAACTACTATTACTTATATTTAGGTCATTATTTTTATTATGCCATTACTGTTACTTGTGTTTTATCTCCGACATGAGAAAAAAAATAGTACAATATTAACTTAAAAATGCTTCAGAATCAGGATGCTTAGGTGGCTCAGTCAATTAAGCGTCTGACTCTTGGTCTCAGCTCATGTCTTAATCTCAGGGCCATGAGTTTAAGTCCCATGTTGAAAAAACCCCTACTTAAAAAAAAAAAAAAAGGCCTCTGAATCTATTTGGCGTGCAGATGGGGTGAGGATGGAACTATGGCTGGGAAAGACTTTCAGACCTGTCTTCCCTTAAAAAGCATGATATTTAAATCCATATCCAAAATGGGAGATTTTGTTTAATGTCACAAAAAGCACCATTTTTATTTTTCTATATTAATTCCTGTTGGTCTATTGTAAGTGAAACTTTAGAAACTTGGGATTTATCTATAAATTATAGGATGTTAGGTTCTCCTCTTTAACTTAGAATGACTATATTAACATGGTTAATATTGTAATGCCTTAGGCAAACATCATCATTCTCTTCTTTTCCATTCACTAAAATTTATTGATCTACAGTGACCAAAAACTGACTACACATTATCATTCTCTTTGTAATATTTTCCACTAGGATGGAAACTGTATTATAAACTTTTCAAACCCTTACCAAGTGTAAATGTGTAATTAATTCCATAAAACATAACAATGTGTTTTACAACCAGAGGACAACTCTTACACTGAATAAAAATCCTTAGGACAATGTAGAATAATTCACATAATCAAGAAATACCTCAGTCAAAACATATGTAAATTAGCTTATAAATAGACTCACACAAATAAACACTTCTTTTACTTAGTAGACAATTTACATCTATACTTCTATGTCAAAATCATATCTTATCACAAATATGAGTTGCAAATAATCCAATAAGCTTGTCCTGAGAGTTTTGAGATATTCTACTCAAATATATATTTTATATATATAAAAGTATATACATACTTTAATATATATACTTTAGTGAAACATCTAATTATGTTTTTATACCATCAATATGGTTCATTTATACAATCTCTCAGTATATTTATTTGATATGATATACACATTTTTATTCATATTATATATTATTCACATCTAGTAGATATATTTATCAGTAAATAATAAATATATAATATATAACATCATTACATATAATATTAACCTTATACATCATATAATGTACATATCTACATTAGATACATAAATTAATACACCTATCTAATAGATGTATTGATGTCTATCATATATATAAATATATAGAGACAAAGAAGAGACAAAGAGAGATAGAATTTAATACTGTTTAAAGACAGTTCAAATAAACTGTATTTCCATACATACAGCATTGGAGAGATGGTCATAATCTAACACAGGCTTTTTAAAATTTATGCTTTTTATACATTAATCATTTAAGCTAAAATTCATTTCTTTGGAGTAATATTAATTACTACTATTGCTTTAAGAAATAGTTGGAGAATCATTGTAAGAACTTGAGGGGTATCAATAATTTCTTCCAAAAAAAAAAAGAAGGAAATAAAACATTTTATGGGCAGGAATCAATATTGCTTCCCAGGTCTAGATTATTTCCATGCTCTATAAACTCTGAGCATACCATAATAGAGAAGATTAATAAAAAGTTTTTAATTAGTCTACTTTTCATAAAATATCATAAGCAAAATTAAATAGTATACAGTAAACTCTGAATCAGCATTTATGAAATAATAGACAGAAAAAAGTTAATGTTATTAATATATAAAATAGAATCTTATTAAAAACTTAAACAATTAAGGATAACTGAGGTTTAGATTGAATTTAGAAAAGAATATGCCCAGAGGGACATAATATAAAAGTTATAATCAGAGATAAATTATCTGAAAAAATAAAATTACAGCTTGACATCTTATTTGTATTATCATATAAACATTTAAAATTAAATATTCAAATAATAGTGTGAAGAAATAGCCACCCTTACAGTCCTAGTTCTAAACTGTTACGTGTTTTTTGGACAATTGTCAATGTTTTCCAAAGTCTTCAACTAATCTGATACTGTAATTCTATTTCTTAGAATATATTTCAAAGGCATAATTTAATAGTAATGTTGAAATGTACATTTGAGGATGATATTGCACTATGAATCATATATATATTAATGTATAATATCTAAATATCAAATAATGATATGATATTGATCACAATGATAACAGCTAACACTTATTGTATAGTTGTTATAGACTAAGCAATAAATATTGTCTCATTTAAGCATAATAACCCCATGTTATACAGTTATTTTAAGATTTATTTTATTTATTTGAGAGAGAATGAGAGAGAGCACAAGCAAGGTGAGGGGCAGAGGGAGACGCAGACTCACGCTGAGCAGGGAGCTCGATGCGGGGCTCAATCCCAGGACCCTGGAATCATGACCTGAGCCGAAGGCAGATGCTTAACTGACTGAGCCACCCAGGCGCCCCATTATACAATTATTTTAAATAAGAATCTGAGAGGGGCACCTGGGTGGCTCAGTTGGTTGAGTGTCTGACTCTTGATTTGGGGTCAGGCCATGACCTTAGGGTAGTGGGATCGAGCCCTACATCGGGCTCCATGTTCAGCAGTGAGTCTGCTTCTCTCCTTCTCCCTTTCCTTCTGCCCCTCCCCCTGTTCACACTCTCTCCCTCTCTTTCATTCTCTCTGTCTCTTTCAAATAAATAAATAAATCTTTAAATAAGAATCTGAGAATCAGAAAGCTAAAATGATTTGCTATAGAATGTTTAATAGAAAAGCCATGAGTATATAATTTAAACGCAAATTTCTTTATCTCTCATTAACCATTTTTATTTCATCACAATAGAATATTAATTAATACATTGATTAGATACTTTCTAATAATTTTATGTGATACCATACAATACAACCTTTAAGGCAAAGATGACTATATAATAATTTGAGAAAATTCTGATAGCTAATTATTTTTATAAACTTACAAAAAATCTGAAATTGAATATATTGCATAACTTTCTATATATAGTCTTTTTTTAAAATTTATGACAACATTATAATGCATACATGTCCAGCATGTGTGTGTGTGTGTGTGGAGAGAGATAAGGAGAAAGAGAGTTTTCGGTGAATTAAAATCAGCACATCTGTCTGCCTTTTGTGGAACTTACATTCTTACGGGGAAAATAGACATTTATAGAAACTAATATATTTAGGACATTCATTTTTACAGTCAGTTAAGTGACTTAATTGTATCAGTGATAGAATTAAATAACAGAAAAAGAGTGTGGCCTAGGGAGTTGACATTTTATGCAGAGTGGTCAGTAAAGACCTTTGGGATAAGAGTTGCTCAGGATGATAATGGTGGTCTGGGTGAAAATGGTAGTCAGAAAAGGCCTTTGTGATAAAGTGTGATTTGTGGATTGAAGAAGTGAAATAATACCATAAGATTATCTGGGAAAGATCATCCGAGGAAGAAGAAATAACAAGTTTAGAGGCCCTGTGATTGAAGTCTGATTGATATGTTCAAACACTGGCAAGAGGCTATAGTGCCTGGAGGGTAGGGAATGGAAGAACAAAACAGAAGCTCTACATGAGGTTGGGTCATGAGGGCTCTGTGGGTCATTTGTGTGAATGTAGAATTTACTTTGAAATAAGATGCCTTTGATGGATCTTGAACAAAAGTGTCATGTTCTGATATATATATATATATATATATATATAGTCTTGGTGCTCAACATTTAAATCAAACATGATATTAAAATTAGTTTATACCAAAACCTGTCTGATATTCATGCCAAAGTGTTTTATAAAATAAAATTACATACACTTCAAAAATAGAATTAATTACACTAATTTCACAGATGAACTCAGATTTGTGAGTAAACAATAAATTTTATCTCTTTAATTAGTTTTTCCTGCTTTTCAAGTTATGTGTATTTGGTTGTAAATTCCCCTTAGCATTATAAATATACTACTAATACTCACGGATACAGCTTCAGTCTATAAATATGGAATGCCTTATATCTAGAATTATTATGATTCAAACATGAAGAAACATGGATTGTGACATGAGAAACAAAACAATTTAATAATCTGTCTTTTTTTAAGGTTTACTTTTTACCTTAAACAGTGAATTGCTCACTTAGTGTTCTCTTTTTCAGTGTGGATTTTTTTCATTGTTGTTGTGGGTAATTAATTAATATATTTTCTTCATCTTTTTATCTTTCCTTAATAAGGTTTAAGTTTTGGAGTGCCTGCGTGGCTCAGTCGTTAAGCATCTGACTCTTGGTTTTGGCTCAGGTAATGATCTCAAGGTCATGGCATAGAGCCCCACACTGGGCTCCACACCCAGCGGGGAGGCTGCTGGAGATTCTCTCTTCCTTTTCATCTCCCTCTACCCCTCTCCACACTTGTACTTTCTCTCTCTCTCTCAAATAAAATAAATGAATCTTTAAAAAAAAAACTTTAAAAGATAAGGTTTAAGTTTTAAATTAAGTCTTTCTTAGAGAAGTTTCAGTTTTAGAGAAAAATTGAGTGGTAAGTACAGAGAGTTCTCATGTACCCCCTCCCCCCACACATAATTTCTATTAATGGTGTCTTGGATTAGTATAATATACTTATAATATACTTATTACAGTTGATAAGCCAATATTGATACATTGTTTTAACCAAAGTCTATAGGTTACATTAGGGTACACTGTTTTCCTTGTATGTTCTGTGGGTTTTGACAAATACATAATGGCATGTATCTAGTATTTCAGTACAATACAAAATAGTTTCACTGCTTAAAACATCTCTTTTGCTCTATCTATTCATCCTTCTCTTTTTTCTGTCCTTTTTCTGTTCCCACAATCACTGATCTTTTTACTGTCTCCATAATTTTGCCTTTTCAAGAATATGATAAAGTGAGAATCATATAGCATAAGCTTTATCTAGTTGGTTTCTTTCACTTAGGAGTATGCACTGAGGTTTCCTCCATTTCTTTTCATGGCTTAATAGAATTCATTTATTTTTTTTTATCACTAAGTAATATCTCATTGTATGGATTTACCATGGTTTGTTTATCGATTCACCTATTGAAGGGTATAGTGGCTGCTTGCAAGTTTTGGCAGTTTTGAATAAAGCTTCTAAAAATATCCATGTGCAGGGTTTTGTGTATACATAGGTTTTCAGATCCATACCAGGGAATGCAATTGCTTGATCATTTGGTAAGAATATATTTGGTTTTAGAGGTTCAGTCAGTTAAGCGTCTGTCTGCTTTCAGCTAAGGTCATGGTCCCAGGGTCTTGGGATTAAGCCCTGCCTGGGTCTCTCTGCTTAGTGGGGAGCTTGCTTTTCCCTCTCCTCCCTGCTCCTGCTCTCTCTTGCTATCTCTGTTGTTATATCTGTCTCTGTCTCCCTCTCTCAAATAATAAATAAATAAATAAATAAATAAATAAATAAATATTTTTTAAAAAAAGAATACATTTGTTTTTGAAGAAACAGCGAAACTATCTTCCATATTGGTTGTACCATTTGCATTACCACCAGAAGTTAATGAGAGTTCCTGTTGCTCCACATCATCTTCACTGACTTGTCAGTATTTTAAATTAAATTAGCCATTCTAGCAGATGTACAGTGGTCTCTCATTGTTGTCTTAACATATCCGATGGCATATTATTCACCATACTTTTAAAAGCTTATTTCAGTGATTTAGAACCCCACCAGAATATCCCTATTCATTTTAGTGGGGAGAGGAGTATCAAGAAATAAGGAAATAATTAGTGTAAGGTGATGTTATAGATTCCAATATAGCATAATATCTAAGACTTTATAATATATGATATAACCTAAATAATGATAAATTCTATAAAGAAAATAAGTCTGAGATAAAGAAAAAAATGCAAATAGATCTGTGGTTGACTCTGTAGTTCAAAAGAAAGGGACCATGATAGTGGTATGGACTACGGTGTTACCTGTAGAGTTGACAAATAATGTTTATAATTTGAAAGATTAGCTTAGTATATGGTATGAGGAAGAGATAAATCAAGAACTAATCTCAGGTTTTTGGCTTGAGCAAGTGGATATGTAGTGTTGCTGTTTACATAGATGGGAAAGATGATATAAGGGATGGGGAAAAGCTGAAAGCAAGTTTTTTTTTTTTTGCAATATGTCAAGGTTTTGTCAAGACTAAAAATTCAGTATAAAGTCACAAAAAGTACTCATAAATGAAATCATTATTTCTCATTTTTTTCCATACAATCCACCACTATTACTAGACTGACAAGACTAGAACACAGTTTTACTGTAGAAATTCAAATTATTTAACTACTTAGGAAGAACAGAGGGACCAAGGAATTTAAAACTGTTTCCTTGTCTACTTATTCACGTCCCTTGCCAAGAGTGGTTTAATATCCAGATGCCTGAAAAGAGAAAAAAGAAAAAGAAAAAATCCTCCAGTATATCTGACACCTGCAGATACAGCAACACATTTTCATCTTTGCATTTCAAACTATTCTCTTGTAAAGCCTCATTCACACTGTTTAAACATAGATATCTCTTCAGTTAAAACTTTTGCCGTACTGTATTTAGCATAGTTATATATTTTCTGCCCACATTTAATTCCACTCTGTCTCTAATTTACATTTTAACAAGATTATTCTGACAGTTGTTGCTGGAGAATACATTGGAGTTCCAAGAGTGAATGCATAGACTCGCACTTGAGGCTGCTGGAGTGGTTGAGAGGGAAATATCAGAAAATAGTGCCATTTAATGATGACACTGCAGAGGTGGAGAGTTTCAAAACAGTGATCATTTGTGTGTGGGTGGTAAAGACAGAAAGGAATGAAGGAAGACTCCAGATTTTTGACCTCAAGAAACTGGATAGATGGGAGAAAGCTTTATAGACAATTAAATTTAAAGAATCTCTACAAATGGAATTTATCACTCATTTGCATTTCACATTTCAAAGGACACACTGAAAGGGAATTTGAAAAGAAAACAACAAATATCTTGAATCTTGATGGGCTTTAAAAATATTTCTATGGATTATTTCATTTTCATTTATTTCTGTAAATGTCTTTTGCAAATAGAAATGAACATGTTTCATAGCTGTTTATATTATTTATTTGTTCATACCTTTTGGATTTCTTGTCTTAAGAAAAATTTCTTTATTGAGAGATTTTAATAATATTATATGCATTTTGTTTTACCATTTTAATAGATTTTATTTATTTTTACTTTTAACTCAGCTTACATTCATTTTACATGTGTCAAAGGATAATAAGCAATTTTGTCTTCAAAATGGTTGTCATTTATGTGAGAACTCATTATTAATTAATGATAGAGATTTTAATGGATCGCTGTCTTATAAATATTGGGACATCTTTAAGTTATATCTGATATCCAGCTGGTTTTCTGGTGATGAGACCTCATGGGTTTTACAGATAATTAAAGTGGTCATGTATATATTCAAATGCATTCATTTCAGGGGCAGGCATTTCTAATACGTGTGCTAGTACACTGTTACACATTAGTAATTTTTTTAAAGATTTTTTAATTTATTGTTTGACAGAGAGGACACAAGCAGAGGGAGTGGGAGAGGGAGAAGCAGGCTTCCCGCTGAGCATGGAGCCTGATGTGACGCTTGATCCCAGGACCCTGGGATCATGACCTGAGCCGAAGGCAGACGCTTAATGGCTGAGCCACCCAGGTGCCCCAGTAATGTTTTTAATAAATGTAACATTAGGAGGGGGGAAAAGATGGCAGAGGAGTGGGGAACCCTATTCCAACTGGTCCCCAGAATTGAGATGGATATCTACCAGACCACTCTGAACACCCACAAAATCAGCCTGAGATGTAAGATAGATTTGGATCTCTACAAACAGAATATCTCAGGCGGTTGGTTTCAAGGTGCAGAACCGGGAAGCTGTGATTCTGTGGGCAGATATCAGAGGATAATCAGAAGGGGGAGGGAGCCAGCCATCGGGATCCTACACTGCCGGTGAGCGATAGCCTCCTGCACTGGGGACCAGGCACAGACTCGCAGAACGGTAGCAGAAGGTAAAGGACCTTAGGGCAGCCCCCCAGATGGAAACCCAGAGCAGCGGGGCTGTGAGTGCAAACTGGGGGCGGCTGGTGGTTTTAGAAGCACAGAGGTCAAAGACATGCCCCAACCAGGAGGTGAGGGCTGAGAGTGATGCTGAGGGGCGCACAACCCAGGACGCTGCAGTTTATAGCAGCACAGACAGAAACGGAGATAGTGTGGCCTGGAGAGCTCACTGAAGAACAGACTGTGATCTCTCTGCTCTGAGGCAGAGGGTTGGAAATGGTCTCTTCTGCTCTGACTCTCGGGAAAGAGATGCAGAAAGCCACCAGGGAAAGCCACCAGAGAACAAAAGCCCCCCAAAACCGGTTTTCACTGAAACCATCCTCTGCCACAAGGGGCAGGACAACTCTACCCAAACAGGTTGCCTGAGTAACAGCACAGCAGGCCCCTCCCCCAGAAGACAGGCTGGGAAAGCAAAAGGCCAGCAACCCTAAGGTCCCTAGAAAACAGGTGCATCTTGCTTGGGTTGTAGTCAATAATTTGGACTCTATACATTCCCTCAACCACCCCTCAACAGAATGACTAGGAGGAGGAACCCCCAAAATAAGAAAGACTCAGAGACTAAGACTTATGCCACAGATTTACAAATGGATTCAGATATAACCCAGATGTTGGAGATGGAATTCAGGCTAGCAATTGTGGGAAGACAATAGCTAGAATGGAGAAATCAATTAATGGCAACATAGAGTCTCTAAGAGCAGAAATGAAAGCTGAATTGGCAGAACGTAAAAATGCTATCAATGAGATCCAATCTAATCTAGATAATATAACAACGAGGGTAAGTGAGGCAGAAGAATGAATTAGTGACCTAGAAGACCAATTAATAGATAAAAACAGAAAAGAGGAGGCCAGGGAAAAACAACTCAGCATCCATGGAAAGAGACTCAGAGAAATAAGTGACACCATGAAACGTTCCAATTTCAGAATTATTGGAATTCCTGAGGGAGTGGAGAGAGAGAGAGGACTAGAAGATATATTTGAGCAAATTGTAGCTGAGAACTTCCCTAATCTGGGGAATGAAACAAACATTCATGTCCTAGAGGCAGAGAGGACCCCTCCCAAGATCAAGGAAAATAGGCCAACACCCCGGCATGTAAGAGTTAAACTCACAAATCTTAGAACCAAGGACACCATCTTAAGGGCAGTTAGGGGGAAGAGATTCCTCACGTACAGAGGGAGGAACATCAGAATAACGTCAGATCTATCCACAGAGACCTGGCAAGGCAGAAGGGCCTGGCAAGACATATTCAAGGTACTAAACGAGAAAAACATGCAGCCAAGAATACTTTATCCAGCAAGACTGTCATCTAGAATGGATGGAGAGATGCAGAGCTTCCAAGACCAGCAGAAACTGAAAGAATATGTGACCACTAGCCGGCCCCTCAAGAAATATTAAGGGGGGTTCTATAAAAGGAGAAAGTCCCCAAGAGTGATACAGAAAAGAAGTTTACAGAGACGATCTAGAAAAACAAGGTCTTCACAGGCAATGTGATGACAATTAATTCATATCTTTCAATAATCATTGTCAACATGAACAGCCTAAATGCTCCCATAAAACGGCACAAGTTGCAGATTGGATAAAAAGACAGGACCCATCCATATGCTGTCTATGAGCCTCATTTTGAACCTAAAGATACGTCCAGACTGAAAGTGAAGGAATGGAGATCCATCTTCCATGCCAATGGACCTCAAAAGAAAGCTGGGATAACAATTCTTGTATCAGAGAAATTAGATTTTAAACTAAAGACTGTAGTTAGAAACACAGAAGGACACTATATCATTCTTAAAGGGTCTGTCCAATAAGAAGATCTAACAGTTGTAAATATCTATGCCCCCAACATGGGAGCAGCCATCTACAGAAGCCAACTGTTAACCAAAATAAAGAGTCATTTTGATAATAATATGTTAATTGTAGGAGACCTCAATACTCCACTCTCAGCAATAGACAGATCATCTAAGCAGAAAATCAACAAAGAAACAAGAGCTTTGAATGACACACTGGACCAGATGGACCTCATAGATATATACAGAACATTCCACCTTAAAACAACAGAATACTGATTCTTCTTGAGCACACATGGAACTTTCTCCAGAATAGACCTCATACTGGGTCACAGATCAGGTCTCAACTGATACCAAAAGATTGAAATTATTCCCTGCATATTCTCAGACCATAATGCTTTAAAACTGGATCTCAATCACAAGGAAAAGATTGGAAGAAATTCAAACACTTGGAAGCTAAAGACCACTCAGCTCAAGAATGTTTGGGTCAACCAGGAAATCAAAGAACTTAAACAATTCGTGGAAACCAATGAGAACAAAAACACATTGGTCTAAAACCTACAGGATACTGCAAAGGCAGTCCTAAGGGGGAAATATATAGCCATCCAAGCTGCACTCAATAAAATAGAAAAATCCCAAATTCACCATCTAACTCTACACCTTAAAGAACTAGAGAAAAAGCAACAAATGATGCTTAAGCCACACATTAGAAGAGAAATAAAGATTAGAACAGAGATCAATGAATTAGAAACCAGAAACACAGTAGATCAGATCAACAAAACTAGAAGCTAGTTCTTTGAAAGAATTAATACGATCAATAAACCACTGGCCAGACTTATCCAAAAGAAAAGAGAAAGGACCCAAATTAATAAAATTATGAATGACAGGGGAGAAATCACGACTAACACCAAGGAAATTGAAACAATTATTAGAAATTATTATCAAGAACTATATGCCGATAAGCTGAGCAACCTGGATGAAATGGATGCCCTCCTGGAAACCTATAAACTCCCAAGACTGAAACAGGAAGAAATTGACAACCTGAATAGGCCAAAAACCAGTAACAAGATTGAAGCAGTGATCAAAAACCTCCCAAAAAACAAGAGTCCAGGGCCTGATGGATTCCCTGGGGAATTCTACCAAACATTCAAAGAAGAAATAATACGTATTCTACTGAAGCTGTTTCAAAAAATAGAAACAGAAGGAAAGATTCCAGACTCATTCTACGAGGCCAGCATTACCTTAATCCCCAAACCAGGCAAAGACCCCATCAAAAAGGAGAATTTCAGACTGATATCCCTGATGAATATGGATTCCAAAATACTCAACAAAATCCTAGCTAATAGGATCCAACAATACATTAAAAGGAGCATCCACCATGAACAAGTGGGATTTATTCCTGGGATGCAAGGGTGGTTCAACATTCGCCAATCAATTGATGTGATAGAACACATTAATAAGAGGCGAGGGAAGAACCATATGGTCCTCTCAATTGATGCAGAAAAAGCATTTGACAAAATACATCATCCTTTCCTAATTAAAACTCTTCAGAGTATAGGGATAGAGGGAACATTCCTCAAGTTCATAAAATCCATCTATGAAAAACCCACAGCGAGTATCATCCTCAATGGGAAAAGCTGAGAGCCTTTTCCTTAAGATCAGGAACACGTCAAGGATGCCCACTCTCACCACTGTCTTTGAACACAGTACTAGAAGTCCTAGCAACAGCAATCGGACAACAAAAAGAAATAAAAGGTATTCAAATTGGCAAAGAAGATGTCAAACTCTCTCTTTTCGCAGATGACATGATACTTTATGTGGAAAACCCAAAAGACTCCACCCCAAATTACTAGAACTCATACAGCAATTCAGTAATGTGGAAGGATACAAAATCAATGCACAGAAATCAGTTGCTTTCTATACACTAACAACAGAACTGTAGAAAGAGAAATTAGAGAAACGATTCCATTTACAATAGCACCAAAAACCATAAGATAACTTGGAATAAACCTAACCAAAGAGGTAAAGGATCTATACTCTAGGAATTACAGAACACTCATGAACGAAATTGAAGAAGACACAAAAAGATGGAAAAACATTCCATGCTCATGGATTGGAAGAATAAACATTGTTAAAATGTCTATGCTACCCAGAGCAATCTATACCTTCAATGTCATCCTGATCAAAATTCCAATGACATTTTTCAAAGTGCTAGAACAAACAATCCTAAAATTTGTATGGAATCAGAAAAGACCCCGAATCACCAAGGAAATGTTGAAAAAGAAAAAACAAAGCTGGAGGCATCCCTTTGCCCGATTTCAAGCTATATTACAAAGCAGTGATCACCAAGACAGCATGATTCTGGCACAAAAACAGACCTATAGGCCAATGGAACAGAATAGAGAGCCCAGATATGGACCCTCAACTCTGTGGTCAAATAATCTTTGACAAAGCAGGAAAAACTATGCAATGGAAAAAAGACAGTCTCTTCAATAAATGGTGCTGGAAAAATTGGACAGCCACATGCAGAAGAATGAAACTCAACCATTCTCTAACACCATACACAAAGATAAACTCAAAATGGATGAAAGACCTCAATGTGAGACAGGAATCCATCAAAATGCTAGAGGAGAATATAGGCAGTAACCTCTTCAACAGCGACCATGGCAACTTCTTTCAAGATACATCTCCAAAGGCTAGTGAAACAAAAGCAAAAATGAACTTTTGGGACTTCAGCAAGATAAAAAGCTTCTGCACAGCAAAAGAAACAGTCAACAAAACAAAGAGGCAACCCACAGAATGGAAGAAGATATTTGCAAATGACACTACAGATAAAGGGCTTGTATCTAAGATCTATAAAGAACTTCTCAAACTCAACACCCAAAAAACAAATAATCAAGTCAAAAAATGGGCAGAAGACATGAACAGGCACTTCTCCAAAGAAGACATACAAATGGCTGACAGACACATGAAAAAATGTACATCATCATTAGCCATCAGGGAAATTCAAATCAAAACCACACTGAGAAACTACCTTACACCAGTTAGAATGGCAAAAATGGACAAGGCAAGAAACAGTAAATGTTGGAGAGGTTGTGGAGAAAGGGGAACCCTCTTACACTATTGGTGGGAATGCAAATTGGTACAGCCACTTTGGATAACAGTGTGGAGGTGCCCCAGAAAATTAAAAATAGAGCTAACCTATGTCCCAGCAATTGCACTACTGGGTATTTACCCCAAAGACACAGATGTAATGAAAAGAAGGGCCATATGCACCCCAATGTTCATAGCAGCAGTGTCCGCAATAGCCAAACTGTGGAAAGAGCCAAATTGCCCTTCAACAGACGAATGGATAAAGATGTGGTCCATATATACAATGGAATATTACTCAGCCATCAGAAAGGATGAATTCCCAACTTTTACATCGACATGGATGAGACTGGAGGAGATTATGCTAAGTGAAATAAGTCAAACAGAGAAAGTCAATTATCATATGGTTTCACTTATTTGTGGAACATAAGGAAGAGCATGGTGGACATTAGGAGAAGGAAGGGAAAAATGAACGGGGGGAATCGGAGGGAGAGACGAACCATGAGAGACTATGGACTCTGAGAAACAAACTGAGGGTTTTAGAGGGGAAGGGGAACTGGGGATGGGTTAGCCCAGTGATGGGTATTAAGGAGGGCACATACTGCATGGAGCACTGGGTGTTATACGAAAACAATGAATCGTGGATCACTACATCAAAAATTAATTATGTACTGTATGGTGACTAACATAATGTAATAAAATAAAATGAAAAAATGAAAAAAATAAATAAAATACAGGTAATATTATATATTTACCCAAACATATATAGCATAGATACATGTTGGAAAAATTGCAAGAATGAATTAATGATATATATCATGTTTTTTAAATTTTTTATTGTTTGAATAATAGAAAAAATGACCTAGAATATTATTTTCTTCTTTATCATTCTACATATAATTCCTAACCACATGCCATTTTCTGAATGAATATTACTTTTAATGAATTTCGTTAAGAAAAATGCTATATTTAAAGCATATTTTAATATATATTATAATATATATAAACACATATATATTCATATATATGCAAATTCTAGAGCATTTCAACTAAACATGTGGGATAAATATATCACACAGTATGCATAACATTTTAATTTTGTATATCATCCTGTTATATTATTAATAATAATATAGTCACTTTTTTCAAATGTTTAGTTTCTCTTGGACAGTTTCAAATGACCCATATTCTTTCCTCCTCCCTGAAAAAAGCAGCCAGGAAAGGAGATAGGCATAATGCTCAATTTTTTTAGATTCCTTCTGAGTATTCCCAGTAAGCTTCACCTTAGCAAACAGGCCTACATTCTCCTTCTAAGATCTGGCCCTGCCTAAAGATCTATTCAGGACTGGATCCCTCCACATGTTTACTTTATTTATGCATTTGTGTATTTATTTACCTTGGTGTTCTTCAAGTCATTTCACTTAAGTGGTTTTCCAATGCAACTATACACATGGTGATCTTTGCTTCCTTATTTGGAGAATATTGATGGAACAGTTTTGCTGTATGTGGACAAAACTCCCCTCAAAGGTATAACTATGAAATATTTATAAATCACTATTAAAACCTATCCAAGGCCTTTTTATATTCTGTGCAACAAATGCACAAACTTTATAGGTAAAACTTTTTTATAGCAGCAACATTTACAGTGGAGAAAGATTGGCAACAACTTCTTTGGAGTCTTGTGACTTAATTTTCACATACTTGTGGCTTTATTGTTACCTTGTAAATTACTAAGACATAATGTGTAGTTCAACACATTTCGGTTTTGTTTTTATCCCCATAAGAAATAAACTTAGTAGCTTTATTTTCCATCAATTGCATTAAATATAATTAGTCTTAAATAATATAATTACAAAGCTTTCTTTTCAATCAGACCTTTATAAACTTGTACCAAAAAGTGCTTGTGATTCTGTGTACAATATCTAAAGTGTCATTATGACCTAAAAGCTTTGTGCCTTTTATGTACTTTAGCCTGAAACATTTACTGCTACTGTTACATTTTGCAATTACAGTGAAGTGAGGCAGAAAATAGCAGTTCAAAAAATGTATTCAAGTAATGAAGTTTGAACCATTAGTTTCAAGGCTGTTGTTATTTTAGTAAATATTTAATCTTCCTAGCAGCATGGGTTCCTAATTGATCTTTAAGTATTATTGTTCCTGGACATTTCTAATCGACTTCTAATTGCTATATTAAAGCAGTTAGCAAATAAAGTGTAATGGATGGTGGAGACTTTTACAGTACACTAAATCAACAGAATACCATAAAATTTAGAATTCATTTTTATCATTGAAATTTGAAATGGAAAACACTAACATTCACATATATGCTCATCTCTCTTATTTTGAAGAGTTCTGCCAATCTAAAGAAAAGTGTAGATAACATGTTCCATTTATATCAAATTAAATGTCACACGTCCATTAAATTTTTAAGATGATTTAAAATCTCTTAACAGTTCTTTATATCTTTTTGATAGCAAGTGAACCACTTACATTAATTTATGAGGAATTTATTGAGCATCTACATAAGATGCTAAGTACTATAAACTAGAGAAATATAACACAAAGTCTTCCACTTATTGTTTATAATAGTTACAGTGACACATGGAGGCAACTCTGACAACTCACATATGATCCATTTCTACCTCTCCTTTTAAGTTTCACTGTTACTAGTTGTTTCACCATCTGTTACTTTCTACTGTATTCAGTTGTAGTTACTAACACTCTTAAAATGTAATACTGTTTTCCAGAGAGTTTCTAACTATTGCAATATGATAGGATTTTTTTTTTTTTTGGTTTATCCTGGATACAGTCTTTTATGGACATTTTTTGTTTCTTTCGTAGATCATTATGGAGTTTTGTCAATTACAGCCATACCTCTTTTTTTTTTTTTTTTAAGCAGTTATCAGGAATGAAGTGTTTTCTTTTGTTTTCCAAGCATTATAATTTGTAAGGGGAGAGTGGTCAGAACCTAGTTTGACCCCACATATAAAGGATCACTTGGGAACAAACATAACACAGAAGGAAAAGAACGTGAGGGCACGAGAGATACAAGGTCCTGGTGATTGGGTTTGAGCTCTAGTATTCAGCTCTACATGAAGGTGATAAAGTACTCTACTTCCCAGTTTCATGAATGAATCCCTGTGTTTGCTGATTTTTTAAAGAGAAGTTTTTGTTAAATTTTTGTCACATAAAATAGAAAGATTATCTAATTAAATCATCAAATCGGTAATGGTTGCTATGTTGTTAGCAGTGAGTTATGAAATTTTCTAAAATACATTGCGTTGGAGGTAGGAGACAAGAGGGTTTTGTTTTCCTGGTTAGAAAGTCAGAAATCCTAATCAAGCAATAACAAAATTTGTGGCTCCTGAAAACTTTGTTGTTTCTTCTTGCTCAGATCATACAATTATTAATGCTAAAGGCTGGATGCAAAAAATATCAAAATGTCAGGGAGATTCAGTAAGAACCTGTACAAAGGAGACAAACAATTGTCCTGGCATATTTGAAACGAGAGACAGATTCTGCCCTTACACAGAAGACATTTGCCTGAAGTTAGTGAGCCAAGCTGTCTGAGAGAGAAGATCATGTACCTTGTAGGGTTTGGAAAGTGGAACTCTCTAAAATTCAAGTTGATAAAAGACAGGTAAGGGAGCTAGAAACAATAGGCAATGTGACTAAGACCCATTTTAGCTGTTTTCTCAGCCCCTGCAAAACTCCACTGTAAAGAGTAAGCCACCGATCTGTTGTCTGTGTCTGTTTTTTTCAGATTTCACATTTAAGGGAGGTCATATAGCATTTGTCTTTGTCTGATGAAATGGGTGAAGGGGTGTCCAAGGGTACGAACTTCCAGTTATTATAAAATAAGTAAGTTTTGGGAATGTATATACAGCATGGTGTATACAGGTAACAATACTGTACTGTATGTTTGAAAGTTCCTAGTAGGTCCTAACAGCCCTCTTCACAAGAAAAAAATTGTAACTGTGAGGTGATGGATGTTAACTAAACTTATTACGGTCATCATGTCACAATATATCCGTATCAAAACATCATGTTGTACACCTAAAACTAATACAATGTTATATGTCAATTATGTCAATGAAACTAAAAACAAACAAACAAAAAACAACAGAAAAAAGTGTAAGCCTTTAGGATGCAGCTAAGAGGAAGGGGAAAACTATCCTATTTTTTTTAATGAAACGGCCAAAAATGACAGTGGCCAAAGTAGCAGTCATTGAGCTTCAGGCAAGGAAAGTAAGTGGAACATTGATATTCATTATTTAAGGACAAAAATCCTAAAGACAGATCTTACTTAAAGATAACAAAGCTGAAGTTTGGACGACTAACAGCACATGGATTGGAAAGACATGAACATTGACTAAATGACTGCTGAAGTATTTTAGGGGGTTCTGATCTGTCCAACACAGGCTGGCGTGATGAGTGCCTGTGTTTGGAAACTAAGGCAATACAGAGGAAAAGAGAAAGAGTGCTGATGTCCTCCTCGGAGCCCTGGCAACCGGCTCTGCTCCAGAGTCCCAATTACAGAGACAGAGTAACCCAGCCTCTGCCTCCCCCGCACACCCCGCTGAGTTCAGCGGACAGCATTTGAAACAAAAAACATTTCATACATGCTTGTCCTGGCAACTATCTAAATATCTGTCTGTCTTATTTATTAATTTTTATCAGGCTTCTCATCCTTGAAGAGTTGAAAATTAGAGGAACATTTAATGTCTAAGCATGGAAGAATGATAGAAATTCAAAGATAAACTATTTGACTTTGAGTGTGGAAGGAAGACATGAAGTGTGAATACATATATCTAATTCCCATAGTGCTTCTACTTAAATTGTCTTTTTCTTTTCTTTTCTTTTTATTTTTGGAAACGAGTTCCATTTTTCCAAGATTTAAGAGATAATTTTGGTATGTTTAAATGTGTAAGATTACTCCCCATGACTTTATTTGGCTCTTGACATATTTCGTAAATTCTAAAAACATGTGTTAGTATATTTAAACTGTTGTATTGCATTATTTAATGTCACTTACTGAAGAATTAATTATCTTTTATTTTGACATAACTCACAATAGTAGTGATACTTATAATACATATGACTCATACTTTTGCAGAAAAATATTTTAATGTGTGATTTTCTTTGTAATTAACCTTTATAACTTTAATACAGTTATGTAAAAGTGCTTGTAAAAAGATTGAATTATTCCCTTTATTAAGTTAAGCATCACTTTTGTTTTTGCCTCTGATATTTTTTATTGATTTTACATGCATTAATAATTGTGAGAAATCGTGATTAAAACTATCAGTATTCATTTTTAAAGTATAAACAATTAGAAATTAGATAATGGTTATTTTCTCATTTCATTTGAGGTCACTGAATATCTGAATTTGATTGTATCCCACTATTTTCTCCTCTGAGATGGTGAATAGCAGTTAATTGCTAATGCCCTCTTCATTTTAAATTTATATTTTGTCATACAAAAATAATCAAAAGTTTCTGAAGATATGACAGTATATTATTTGAATAAAAGTTCTTCTTTGTGATATATTAACTATTTCAATAGATTTTACTAAACTTCAGTTGAGACTCATATTACCAGGTTAGGGATTCACTGTTCTATTACAACTAAAGTAGTTTATGTTCAATTTAGGGAAGCTCTGAATACCATAAATCTGAAATGATGAGATGGTCATACCCATTGACTACTGGAGTCAAGATAAATCTAGTTTTCATTGAAATTGCTTATTAAATCTGGTCAATTTCTAAGAGATAATTTATTTCCTCATTATAGTGGTGATGAGAGTAGTAGCTACAGAACTGTTTAATTATGAAAAAAATACATGCTGAATAACTGGCTAATTAAAGTACTAAACTTCTTGATGTTTTTCCTAATTAAGCCTGAGGGAAATGGAGGGGGTATTTCCAATTACCATAAACCATGTAAATACACTGATTGCTGCAATCTGAAGTTTGTCTTTACATTTAAAGATTTGGAAGTCATGGTGCATCCAGAGAGAAATAACCTAATCTGATCCTCTATTTTTATATAAAAAAATAAGCTAATAAGTTTGCCTCTGAAATATGTAATTTTGGAAGGACAAAAAGTTAAAAGAAGAAGAAAGGGATGGTTTCAGAGTATAAGACCCATGACATCAGAGAAATATGACTCTCTAAATCGACAATATCTAACATAAGGTATGGAAAGAATTTTTTTTTCACTCTTTCATAGAAGAAGAAACGTAAATTTGATTCTTGAAATAACCAGGACAGGGAAAACTTACCAAAATAGGAAGAAAACAACATCATGTTCTCAATAAGAATATCCATTAATTATTTTCAATTACAGTTAATTAAAAAGTGACAGGTGGTGGACCATTCAGTTGGGGAATTTTAACAATTTTTAAAATTTGCCAGAAATATGAATGAACGTTTTCTTTAGTGAAAAATTTCTTGATGGAAATATGTGAGATTAAATTTTAAATATTTAATCAGTTGATTGATTAATGAGTATTTATACAGGCATACCTTGATTTATTCCTTTGCTTTATTGTGCTTCATAGAGATTGCATTTTTTTACAATTTGTAGGCTTAGGGTAGCCCTGCATCCAGCAAGTCTTTCAGCACCATTTTTCCAACAACATTTACTCACTTTGCGTCTCTGTATTACATCTTAGTGATTCTTTCAATATTTCAAAGGTTTTAGTGGTCTGGGTAGAATTTCAAACCAGCCGTATAATCCCCTTAAACCAAAGCCTAATACAAGCAAGTCCTTAACTGTCTTCAATCCTCTGAAGGCTCAGAGAGGTGAGCAAGCTACAGAAGAAAAGTTTGAAGTTAGCAGAGATTGGTTCATGAGGTTTCAGAAGCCATCTCCATAACAGAAAAGTGCAAGGTGGAGCAGCAAGGGCTGATGTAGAAGGTGCAGTGAGCTATCCAGAAGATCTAGCTGAGATAATTCATGAAGGTGCCTACACTAAACAACAAATTTCAAAGTAGATGAAACAGTCTTATATTGGAAGATACTAGCTAGGACTTTCATAGCTAGAGAAGAGGAGTCAATACCTGGCTTCAAAGCTTCAGAGGACAGGCTTGCTCTTGTTAGGGGCTGATGAAGCTGACAGCTTTAACGTGAAGCCAGTGTTCATTTACCATTCTGAAAATCCTGGGGCCCTTGAGAATTATGCCAAATCTACTCTGTGCTCTTTAAATGGAACAACAAAGCCTGGAGGACAGCACATCTGTTTACAGCATGGTTTGCTGAATAGTTTAGGCCCTACTATTGAAGTGTACCACTCAGAAAAAAGATTATTTTCAAAATATGACTGCCCATTGACAATGCACCCAGTCACACAAGGTGTGATTGAGATGTACAATGATATCAGTGGTGTTTTCATGCCTGCTAACACAGCATTCATTCTGCAGCCCATGGATCAAGGAGTCATTTTAACTTTTAAATCTTATTACTTAAGAAATACATTTGGTGAGGCTATAGCTGCTGTAAAAAGTGATTTCTCTGATAGATCTTGGGAAAGTATATCAAAAACCTTCTGGTAAAGAGTGACCATTCTAGATGCCATTAAGAACATTCATGATTCATGGGAAGAAGTTAAAATGTCAACATTGACAGCAGTTTGGAAGAAGATTCCAATCCTCATGGATGATTTTGAAGGATTCAAGACTCCAATGGAGGGAGTAACTGCAGATGTGCTGGAAATAACAAGACAACTAGATTTAGAAGTGAAGCCTGAAGATGTGACTGAATTGATGCAATCTTGTGATTAAAATTTTAACAGATGAAGGATTCTTCTTAGGGATGAGCAAAGAAAGTGGTTTCTTGAGATGCAATATACCCCTGGTCAAGATGCTGTAAAGACTGTTGAAATGTCAAGAAAGGATTTAGAATATTACATGAACTTAGTTGATAATCAGTGGCATGTTTCAAGAGGATGGACTCAAATTTGGAAGAAGTTCTACTATATGTAAAAAGCTATCAAACAGCATTGCGTGCTACAGAGAAATTGTCCATGAAAAGGAGAGTCAATCAATGTGGCAAAATTTATTGTTTTCTATTTTAAGAAATTACTTGCAACCACCCCCACCCTGATGAGGTTGCAGCCATCAATATGAAGTCAAGACCTTCCACCAGCAAAAAGATTATGACTCACTGAAAGCTTAGATGATGGTTAGCATTTTTTGGCAATAAAATATTATGTAATTGAGGTATGAACATTTTGTTACACACTTAATAGACTACTTACAGTATAAACATAACTTTTATATGTGCTCAGAAACCAAAATGTTTACTTGACTCATTTTATTGCAATATTCTGTCTTTTTTTAAAGGTTTTATTTATTTATTTGAGAGGGAGGAAGAGAGAGTGAGAGCAAGTGAGAGCACAAGAGCAGAGGGAGGAAGCAGACTCCCCCCTGAGAGGGAGCCCCATGTGGGGCTCAATACCAGGATGCTGGGATCAGGAAAAGGCAGCTGTTTAACCAACTGAGCCACCCAGACGCCCCTGCAATATCCTCTTTATTCCTCAGAGATCTTAGCTAAATCTGTCACTATGGAGAATTGACTGTAAAATGGTAAGTCTCATGGAGAGCAATTAGAAGACATTTGCATTATTCTTATCAAGAGAAGTTAGGCCTGAACAAAATTTGAAATCAAACTGACCAGAGTCCAATTGATACATTTGCCATCTTGTAATAGGAAGGACTTAAATTCACAAAATGAATAATGTAGGATTGTGTGAAATAATGGTTGAAAATCATTTAGCATGCATGCACATACACATGCTCAGTTGATGCAAAGTGAGGATTAAGAGTCAGTTCACAGTTATGATCATCAGTAATGGTTGTGAGAAGGAGTTTTAATTGGGTTAGTAAGTGGGAGACTGTGCTTTTCTGAAGATAGAGAAGACAGAAAAAAAGTGTAGGTTTGAGAAAAAAAGTTCAGCTTTGGATATGTTGAGTTTGATGTGACAGCAGGGAAATGTTCAAAAGTAACTTCAAAAGGACTTGATGAGGGGTCAAGAAACCTATGTTGGAACAAGGTTGAAGAATGGAAAAATGAAACAAGCCATGGAAAGGGTGTAGACACTGGATGACTCACTATGAAGTAGCGTGTTGACTATATGAATATAATGTTCCAACTTCTACAAGAGAGAAAGGAAGTACTCAAATAGCCGTAACTTGTGGTCACTTTTGAAAATGCATATGTAATATTATTAAAGTGGAAAAATGTATTCAACAGAGAATTAGCCACTCCTATCAATTTGACCCACTTAAATAGAAAAATAAAAGATTGGGTTCATAACATATTATTTCCACTAATAGCTAAAACACAAATAAGTTTGATATCTTAATATATGGCTTGTTTAAAAATAATCAATAGTATTTTCCTCTTAGGCAATACTATAAATGTAATAAAATACAGAATAGATTTGTACTTGAAAATTGTTTTTTTGCCCTACCACATTTGTGTAAGAGAATGAATATTTCCACAACTAAATTTCATTCTACCTTTTGTGTGCTCATTTCTCATTAATTATAGAATATTCCTTGGTATGTAAACTAGTGTTTAATGAAAATACATCATGGGGTGATGTGAAAATGAAATTAAAATAATTTTGTTGATGTGATAATCCAATTAATCTATTTTAGAATATTTTTATCATCATTTTCTCCCGAAAGATATTTAAAAAATATCTATTAAGTCTTCCAGTCACTAGGGATTATAATAGGACCTAAATTATGATTAAAATAATCAAGCAAACAGGGGCGCCTGGTCGGTTAAGCATCCAACTCTTGATTTCAGCTCAGGTCATGATCTGGGAATCATGGAAAGGAGCCCTGTGTCGGGTGCTGTGCTTAGCACGGAGTCTGTTTGACTTTCTCTCTCCCTCTCCCTCTGCCTTCCCTGCCCCTGCTCTTTCTCTCTTTCAAATAAATAAATCTTTAAAAAAATAAATAATCAAACAAACGAGAAAAAAGATATTGCTCTGTTGGCAAAGAGTTCACCAATAAGACAGAGGAAGTAAACCAACTCTGTTGAAGCAGATTATATGCATTGATTATTCAATTAGATGTAATCATAAACATAGCTACTGTCTCAAATGTACATAATTTGTTCTTTAACATTTTTGATTGAAGTAGATCAATTTAAGGATTACATCACCATAACTCACAGTTGTTTTTTGCTGTCAAAATGTTTGAACAGAGAGACCTTGGTAAATTCTACCTCAACGAAGTACTAGGGATTTGCAAAACATGTTTAATAAACACTGTTTAACAAATAGAGTCCACAGACTACTGATCGGATCCTGTGATTAAAGAGGGATCCTGGAGGCATTTTACAATGTCCAGAGTAAATAGAAAATGGGAACTAAAACGTTGTTTTCACATTTTACAAGTCTAAAATGAATGAGTAGTCAATATTTCCACTCATTAAATTTCATTTATAAAAATCACTAGAGGTCTAGAGATTGTGTATCTACTACAAGGATTATGCTGACCATTTTGTATTGTTTAGTATATGTTAACACAATGCATTTTGTCTTTACTTACCGTTTTATCACATCATTAACATGCTATTATTACTGTTTGTTAAAATTTTCAATTTGTTAATATTATCATCTTGCATCAGAGCTCCAATTCATAATAATAAATCAGTAGCTCGTTGAAATGGTTTATTGAAGTATCATAGCGGTGATAAATATAAAAGCATTAATGATATAATGTAGAACTTAATTGTAAATGTAAGTGTAGAGAACCTAAGGGTAAATTTATTTTATCCCTCCTCTTCGCCTTCTCAGAGCTCTGAGAGATCACCTCCATTTCATTGCCCCTCTCACAGTACCCCAAGCCCTTGACAATCCCTACATTCAGAACATGTTCATTCACATTCTGGACTCACTTTGGCTATGGAAACTAGAGACATATGGCATATTTGGGAAGCAAAGGACTTAAAAGTGAATGTAAATCTTAACAGTGACCTCCCTAACCTATCTCAGTACCCTTTAAAACCTGAGACAATATTAATAATTGTTATCAAATATTTTATATTATATTAATATATTTAATCATATATTTATAACTAAATATATAAATATTATTACTATTTAATAGTAGTAATTATTACTATTAACCTATTATTCAAATACTCCTTGACAAGGGACTTCTTGTTCCCACCTCTAGCATCTGCAATACACCCATTTTACCCAGAGGTGGGGGAACCAACACAAAGTATTAACAATTGGTCCAAGATTTGCCAGTCATAAATAAAATTGTAAAACCAGATTCCTTTGTGTTTGAAACTCTAACACTATATGTTCATGTTCATACCATCCAATACCATTCATTTTGCCATTGTTTACTTATACTCTGATTTCTTCAGCATACACCTTCACCCTAAATCCCAATACCTATTCTCCTTTACCTGGAAAATCAATAAGATACCTGGATAGTCATGCCGTAAGGATTTACAGAAAGAGCCAACTCACTTTGCTGAGACATTAAATGCATATCTAAGGGTTTTGGTATTGCCTTGCAATTCAACTCCTATGTAGATCCCATTTAGATGACTTCTTTCTTTGTTCTACAGCGTTCAACAATTCTCTGCAAGGTACCCAAGACTTACTTACTAAAATTTTTGGCTGTATAGGAACATAAGGTATCAAGAGATAAAATCATCCCATCATTTATAATTAAATGAGACAAAGCTCATGGACTATTAAATTAAAGATTGCTAAGCTGATGAAAAGACTTAATCGCCCCTGGCCTGAAATTTAACTCTTAGCCCAGATTGCCTTCCAGTCTTTTTCTGCTGGGTCACACTAATATCCCCATATAAAATAGTAACTGGCTAATTTTTGAAAACTCTCTATTCTTCCTGAGCTCTTGAAGATTCTAACATGATCAATCAAGATATTGTAAAATGCTTCAAGGGATTTATTAATTATATTCACACTTCTCATCAATGAGTTGAGGCGGCTTTCCTCTAGTCTTTCCATTTGTACCACTGTATAACCTACAAATTTGAAAACTTACTTCTCTGGAGAGGACATCATCAGAACGTTAATCTTCAACTCTGTGTGAAAGACCTTTGTGTCATCCTTCTTACCACTAACACTGCTACCAAACTTCAGGAGGGCCAAACTGGATGCATGTCTTTTTACCAAAAAGGTACAGAAGCTACTCTAAATGGTAGGCACCCAGTTGGAGACCTTAATCATGACTCTCTGAAGATCCCCCAGAAGAAGATGGCACCACCAGGTATACCATTTTCCCAAGTACTTTGGACCAAACAGATGGCAGTACAAGCTTGTCTTCTCCTCAAGATGTTGGAACAAGGCCCTGTAAGATTCCTTTATTTCCTATCTTCACCAGTTTTGTTGTCCTTCTTTGCTGTGTACTCCTTCTCTATCTCCTCCAATGTAACCCTTGCGATCCACATAATTGCCCAACCTCATTGCAACTACAGCCTTCAGTAATGAACCTTACTTTGTATTATCTCCTTCCTTACCTCGTCCAACCTGTTTTCTCATCCCTTCACTCAACTCGTAACAGTCTCACAACCCTATTTCTGATTTCTGGTTATATACTCATTTTCCTTTAGAAGCCTCCAGCGTCCTCCAAATTCCTATACCTATTTCAGATTTAAAGACATTTATCTCTCAGGGGGCTTTACGGTTCTCTCTCTAGATTTAAAAATGAACTTTCTTCAGTATGTTTCCAAAAGGGCTACCTTTGTTTTCACCCTAACATCATCAAGGGTCCTTTCACGAGCCTAAGTGTTTGTAATTACACATACTCTGCTAACAATAAAAATACTTACATTTTTATTAGGAAAGGCAAGGGTACGTATTCCTTACTTTCTTATATGCTCTAAAAGGCCCAGATGATCCTAAGCATAATTTCACTCGTTATGTGTGTGATTGATTTTCCTTTAAATGAAAACCCAAGAACTTTTCTCTTCCCAATTTAATGGGACAATGTCTCCATCAAAAAGGCCAATATAAACTCTGAAGTACAAATCTATGGGACAATTATTTCCATGACACACCTGGATAGAACTTAAAGGGAACTATTTTATTTATGGCAATATTGCCTATTGGTGTCTGCATACTAATTGGACCATTATGAGCTCTTGCCAAATCTTTAATGAGGCTGCCTTCTTTTCTCACCTTAACTATTCTATTACTTTGGATTTGAGTTTTCTAGGCTCTAGATAATCCAGAAAGCCCAAAAAAACTATGTCACAGCTGGAGACTTATATGCAAACTACCAGTCCTAGAAGGATATTAGGACTGTCTTTTTTTACCAGATTTTTAGCAAAGCTTAGAAGAGGCTAAAAGGTTGGAAGTAAATCTAAAAGGTGTTAATATTGCATTGGATAATGTATTCATGCTTGGAGCAGCTGACATATGATCTACTCAGGGATTTCACTGGAAGTCCTGCATTTTCCATGCTCTGCTCCAGGAAATATCTAGGACTGTGGACAGTCTTATCAAAACCACCATCACCTCCAGAAAGCCACAGTGACTGCAGTGCATGGTCTATAATCATCTAACTTTAGTCATTATTCTAGCTTTCAGAGAGACTGCTTGCAGAGTGGATAAAGGGGACTATTGTGCATAAGTTCCCTGGGACTTCTCAGATGTCTGTACCATAACCAAAACTATTCGAACAGAAGATTGAGAAATTAGATTTCCACTATTGTCCACACTCTACAATCTAAGGTTGCTGTGCCCAGTGTCCTGGAATCATCTTAGTGGCTCTGTTCAAACCTCAGAATTCTGTTTCATTTCCTTACTCAACCTCTCTAAGTGTTTTTTAATTTAAATTCAGTTAATTAATGTATAGTGTATTATTAGTTTCACAGGTCGAATTCAGTGATTCATCAGTTGCATTTAACACCCAGTACTCATTACATCACATGCCCTCCTTAATGCCCATCATTAAGTTACTCCATCCCCCCATCCCCTGTACCTCCAGCAATGCTCAGTTTGTTTTCTATAGTAAAGTTCCTTATGGTTTGTTTCCCTCTCTGATTTTGTTTTATTTATTTTTCCCTCCTTTCCCCTATGATCCCCTGTTTTGTTTCTTAAATTCCACATATGAGTGAAATCATATGATAATTGTCTTTCTCTGATTGACTTATTTCACTTAGCATAATATCCTCTAGTTCCAGCCAATCATTGCAAATAGTGAGATTTCATTTTTGATGGCTGAGTAATATTCCCTGTGTGTGTGTGTGTGTGTGTGTGTGTGTGTGTGTGTGTATACATATATATATATATATACCACCTCTTCTTTACCCATTCATTTGTCGATGGACTTCTGGGCTCTTTCCATATTTTGGCTATTGTGGACATTGCTGCTGTAAACATTGGGGTGCAGGTGCCCCTTCAAATCACTATGTATCCTTTGGATATATATGTTATTTTTTATGTATTCCTAGGCAGACTCTCATCAAGTGCCTGATCTCTAATTCCCTCCAACAGTCAGTCTGACAGCATGCTCAACAGATGATATAGCTAGTCCTTCAAGGCCAAGGAGAACATGAAATGCATTCCACCATGAAAACTTTAACCTCACAATGGCTCCTAATTTATTCCTAATTGTGTTTAAAGACCTACTTTGTCTTAAACAATAGAGGGGATTGACCAAGTGCACACAGTTTCCCATTAGTCACAAACTGACTTGACTTGACCAAACTTCAATCAGGCTTGTCTCCTCCTCACATGAGCCTCAATTTGGCTCACCCCCAAGCTTATCCAAGCAAACATCTTCCCACAGTGGCTCATTCTGATTACAAAATACATATTTCCTGCCAAACCATCTGGATCATGCTGTCTGCTCACTCCCATCTCTTGCCATGATCCTTTGAGTTTGTACTCACCCTGCTTTCCCCTTCTCCTAACAAAGCCCTTTTTTTTTCTGTTTGATTTTTGAGGTGCTTGTAGATTCTGAGGTTGGAGTACTCTTTATATTGCAATAGGCTTTTCTAATAAAATATCTCTTAAGTCTGTTTTGTCATTTTTTGACCATGTCTGTACTTTAGTTTTATAACAATGTATTGACAATTACTGCTTGAGTGTCAGCAGCTTCTGTTCTTCCAGAGAGTTAATATTTGATCAGATGCTCTGGGAATCTTGAACAAAATGACTTCTGACCTGGGGACTGGTTTCACTGACAAAATAAAAGTTCAAAGATAAAAATTATTAAAAATTTCAAGATGGTGACAGAACATTTAATCAAGGATGTGGACATTCCTGAATGTAGGGTTCTGTGTGGACTAAACTTGTCTCACACTAAAGAAGCTGGTTCTTTCAGGGAGCTTTCCAAGGGATTGGAATCAGGACCTTATCAGATCCGGACCCCAGCCCTGAGTAGGAGCCCACCACAATGTCAGCCCAGTGAGATTTAACAAAAGCTACAGACAAATGGCTGCCATGACTCTATTTTTTCCCCTGTTTATATTAGGGATGTTTATTATACCAACTCTGTGCAATTATTTTGTATAAAGTGACAAAATAAGGTACCTTTTAAATTAGAAGTTGTCTGAACCAAGAAATATCACATCTCCTCTCTGAATTTTTTGGTTATTAGATGGAGGATTTTAGTTTCTTTTTGAAAAAGAGGATAGTTATATTTTGTGCACAAAAAGGAGTATAAGCTTAATATGGATATTTTTGACCTGAAGTGTGATCATCATTAAAGCTATTCATAAATGTGCTATTCTTTCCTGATGGAGACAGTCTGAGATAACTCTTTGTTCACTGGGACATGGGCATTGCTTTCTGAAGAAGTTATATGTGAAGTATTTAGGAAAAAGATTTTAGAATCAGTCACCATATTCTCCTTTTTGTGCCTCTGATATCGTGAAAACATGTGTCATGTTGGAGCCTCTGTTAGCAAAGATCTCTGGGAGATAGTTATAATCAAGTCTCTGTTCCAAATCATGTGCATGTGCACTGAACAAAAATAAGATTTTGATGTTTTAAGTAATTGAAAATTTAGTTTTATATTCTGTAAGTAATCCAGGATGGTGGCAGTAATAAATCATATAACACAGTGGCAAGATAGTAACTATTGAAAAAAGTAATATGACATAAGGGCCATGTTGAAATTTAAATTGGGAATAGATATCAAGGTAGGACTCACTACAAAAATTTTGGGGTTATTTTTAAATAAAAACCAGTGATTCCCTTTAAAATTTATCATAGCTTTCAAGAATAAACAGAAAATAATCCTTTGCAAGGCTAAATTACTAAATATTGTCATTGAAAGCAGTGAACAGACCAAATCTGGATGTCATTTAAAGTTGCAACCTATGAGGAAAAAACTCAAAAACTAGTACATTATATACTTAAGAAAGTGTAAAATAGTTTTAAAACAAGATTTAAAGTTGGTGGAAAATATACTCAAGAAAAATAAAAAGTTGTTGGCAATTTATTTTTTCTCATTGTTACATGCCTAATTTGTATATAATATCACTGAGATATAATCAGTTAAAGTAATTAGAAACCAACACATTATTTTTATAACAAATGATTTTTTAGAATGGGACAAAACTGTTATTAGACACGTATAATTAGGAAAAAGAGCTTGGTGATTTTTTTATATGTTTATTGCTGACATGCCTAATACAGGAAGGAAGTTTTTCCTTTAGTTAATGACAATTTTAAGATACAATATAAAAGGGAATATAATATTTTAGTGTAAGTGCCAGTGGACTATCAACTATGTAGCAACAAGGAAGCATTTCCTACCAAATTAAAAATATTACACGTCAATTTTAAGCCATTGTCTGATATTCCTAGGGAAAATATATTCCTAGGGAAAATCTGGAAGGCAAAGAAATTTCTATACATTTTATACATTTATTCACTGTTGAAAAACATTCTAAAAATGTATCACTATTTAATATATCCATCAATGTAGATCTCCTCAAGTGTATGGTATTTATAAGTAGAGAGTAATTACAGAAGTGTGATGACTTTAGAAGAAAAGATGCATTTAGATTAAAAAAAACAATTTAAAAATTGTTCATAAAATAATTGTCTTTAGTAAAAGTGTTTTCTATAATGTAAAATAACTACTTTCAGTTTATATCTCAATGATAAAGTCAATACCTTGAGTACCTTAAACTGATCTATTCAAGACCTTCTAGCTTTCTAAGATTTTCATTTAAGAAAAATTATTTATTTGCAATCTTTTGAACTTCAGTATGCAAATTTAGGATTTACATATCATACAATTTAATTATACATGTATGACCTTTATATTCACTTGATTTCTAGTAATTTTTTTTGTGAGCGACATAATACTTATCCAGGCTTTATTTATTCAAGCTATTTAGCTGTATGGAACAAAGCATAAGCAAAGATGAATTTGCCCTAAAAATAGCACAGCAGTAATAAGGATAACTAACATTTATTGAGCTTTGTGCCAAGAAGTATGCAAAAAGTACCACACAGATTATTTTATGTAACCATCACAAAAGGGGCTATTATCCTCTCTTTAGGGATTTGTAACTTTGGTTTGGTTAAGTGAAGCAACAGTGTAGGGCCATGCCACTAATTAGTCCAATCCTGACAGTCTTTCTCCAAAGTTTATATACTTAATGTCATGTTCTTCTGTTCTTGTGATTCACCTTATATCCTGCATTTGGACCTTTCATTCAGCATCCATTGAAGTCAGTTCCTAAAGTTATTATAATCAGGTGGCCTCTTGTAATATAACTATTATTAATTTCCTTGCCTTTACTCTTTGTTCTTTCTGACTTAAAATTGCATAGAATTGCATCATCTTTTACTCACAATCTGAAATTGTTTCTCATTTCTTATTGAACAGTCTAAATATTTTAGTGTTTAGGATCTTTCACAGTATAGTAATAATTTAGGTTTTTAAAACTTAATTCCAATTTTTCTTGCATAAAATCTTTACACATTTCACATGCACTTAAAATACGGGTATTACAGGAGGGAACGGCAATTTCTTTCAAACACTGTTACAACACACCCAGAAATGGACCCACAACTACATGCTCAACTAATCTTCGACAAAGCAGGACAGCAACGTGCAAAAGGATGAAACTAGACCACTTTCTTACCCCATACACAAGAAGAAATTCAAAATGAATGAAAGACCTAAATGTGAGACAGGAAACCATCAAAATCCTAGAGGAGGACACAGGCAGCAACCTCTTTGACAGCAGCTGTAGCAACTTCTTACTAGACACATTTCCAGAGGCAGGGGAATCAAAAGCAAATATGAACTATTGGGACTTCCACAAATAAAAAAGCTTCTGTACAGTGAAAGAAATAACCAACAAAACTAAAGGCAGCCTATGGAACGGGAAAAGATATTTGCAAATGACATATCTGATAAACAGTATCCGAAATCTATAAAGAACTTAGCAAACTCAACACCCAAAAAACAAATAATCCAGTTAAGAAATGGGCAGAAGATATGAATAGACAGTTTTTCAAAGAAGACACACAGATAACTAACAGACACATGAAAAAATGCTCAACATCACTGATCATCAGGGAAATACACATCAAAACCATGATGAGATACCACCTCATACCTGTCAGAAGGGCTAAAATTAATAACACAGGAAACAACAGATGTTGGCGAGGATGCGGAGAAAGGGGAACCCTCCTACACTGTCGGTGGGAATGCACACTGGTGCGGCCACTTTGGAAAACGGTATGGAGGTTCCTCAAAAAGTTAACAATAGAGGCGCATGGGTGGATCAGTTGGTTAAGGGTCTGCCTTCGGCTCAGGTCATGATCTCAGGTTCTGAGATTGAGCCCTACGTCAGACTCCCTGCTCAGTGGGGAGTCTGCTTTTCCCCCTGCTCCTCCCTCTGCTTGTGCTTTCTTTCTCACTCATTTTCTCTCTCTCAAGTAAATAAAATCTTTAAAAAATTATTTTAAAAAATTATAAAAGTTAACAATAGGGGTGCCTGGTGGCTCAGTCAGTTAAGCGTCTACCTTCGGCTCAGGTCGTGATCCCAGGGTCCTGGGATCGAGCCTCACATCAGGCTCCCTGCTCCTCAGGGAGCCTGCTTCTCCCTCTCCCTCTGCCTGCTGCTGCCCGTGCTGTGATCTCTCTGTCAAATTAATAAAATATTTTTTTAAAAAGTTACAGAACTTTTTACAAAACAGAACTACCCTACGACCCAGAGTTGCATTACTAGGTATTTACCCAGAGGATACAAAAATACAGATTCGAAAGGGCTCATGCACCCCAGTGTTCATAGCAACATTATCAACAATAGCCAAATTATGGAAAGAGCCCAAATGTCTATTAACTGATGGGTGAATGGATAAAGAAGATGTGGTACATATATACAGGGGGATATTACTCAGCCATCAAAAAGAATGAAAATTTTCCATTTGCAACAATGTAGATGGAGCTAATGTGTACTATGCCAAGCAAAATAAGTCAGAGAAAGACAAATACCATATGATTTCACTCATATGTAGAATTTAAGAAAACAGATCAACACAGGGGAAGGGAAAAAAAAAGAAAGAGGGAAGCAAACCATAACTATGGAGAACAAGCTAAGTGTTGAAGGCGGGGAGGCGGGCCGAGGATGGGCTAACTGGATGAAGGGTATTAAGGAGGGCACTTGTGTTGAGCCCTAGGTATTATATTAAGTGATGAATCACTAAATTCTACTCCTGAAACCAATGTTACACTATGTGGTAACTAACTAGAATTTAAATAAAAATTTGAAAAAAAAGTAAAGAAATAAATTTGAATTCCAGGCCCCCCCAAAAATACTGTTATAACTCATAGTATATGATTATCCTTTCTGTTCTTCAGACACTAATTTAAAATAGTAATCTTTTAATTTCCATCTAGAAATAATTCATCTTTTGTTTGGTATTTGTGGATTAACTGTTACGTTGCAAGTATATTGCTCTAAACTTTTTTATTTTGGTGAATGTCAAGAATTTGGTAAATATCTACTTAATTCAGAGGACTAAGTTAGGACATAAAAATACAAAGTCTTGTCAATCTCAAGTCTCAGAAATAGCTAAATGTCATTTCAGTTTTACAGAAACAAAATGACAATTGTGAATTTGAGCAAAGGTACTGGGCATCATGTTTGTGTCTATTAATTTAATATTATAAAGCATCAGATTGAAAATTAGTTTATTGAATTGATATGTCACATTTTATTACACATTATTAGAAAGTCTCAAATGGGTCCTAGTATTTGGAACAAGATCCTGTACTTCTATAGTATGAGGAATGAGATATACCAAAACTTAGCTGAAGAAGGGAGCCTGACAAAGTGGGATTAAATGCAGCAGATGGTAATATAACGTCCTGAAGGTCTTTTTCTCCACCATCCAAATATGGTTCTCTGTGCTTAATGCTGTGTCAACATTTCGTTGTTTTGTTAGTTTCTAGAAGTTGAATTTTATGCTTCATCATAGTCATTTTATACCTACAGCTTGCTTATACCACCTGCCTGTAAGATCCTTTACAAATAACTAATTTGAGATGAAAACAGTTTATGAATTAAGAGCTAATGTTTCTTTCTATGTGTATCTATTTATAAATAAGGAAACCTTTCTAAGAATTCTCAACAACTTTGCCTAACACTCATTGGCAAAAATGTTACACCAGGCACCTCAAAATTAATAACTAGCTAACATGGGGAATCATATTGTCAAGATCTGAGCTTATGATAGGGTCATATTTCTCAAACTGTTTTTAGAATAACGTCTCATAAATGTTTCATGAAATACTACTCCCAAGTATTTTTAAAGATATTTTAAAGATAAAAATTAGAAGCACCTGGATAGCTCAAGTCAGTTGAGTGTCTAACTTGTGGTTTCACCTCAGGTCATGATCTCAGGGTCATGAAAATGAGCCCTGCATCAGGCTCTGCATTCAGCGGGGAGTTCAGCTTGGGATTCTCTCTCCTTCTCTCTCTGCACCTCCCCCAACTTGCACTCGTGAGCTGTCTCTCTAAAATAAATAAATCTTTAAAAAATGCAGATTTAGTGATTACTTTTTAGGTAAACAAGTCTGGGAATTCCCATGTTAAGCAAAATCAAATAATTTTCCTTCTTGCAGGCATTCTCAGAGCCTTTAATGTACTAAATCACTTTGTGGAGAACATAACTGGCAGCATTTTCTTTCTTTTTTTTTTGAAAACTTTAATTAGTATTTGAATTCCAGTATTGCTAACATACAGTGTTATATAAGTTTCAGGTGTACAATATAGTGGTTCAGTAATTCTATACATTACTCAGTGCTCATCATAAGTGTACTCTTAATCCATCTTTACCCATTTCACCCACTACCCCACTCACCTACCCTTGTGTAACAATCAATTTGTTCTTTATAGCTGAAATTCTGGGTTTTTGTTTCTTTTTTAATTTATCCCTTCATTTTGTTTCTTAAATTCCACATGAGTGAAATCATATATTGGTCTTTTTCTGACTTATTTCACTTAGCATTATAACCTTTAGATTCATCTATGTTGTTGCATATGGCAAAATTTCATTATTTTTCTGACTAACACTCCATTGTATATGTATACTATCCACTCTTTATCCATCCATCTATTGATGTACACTTGGGTTGCTTCCATAATTTGGCTATTGTAAATAATGCTGCAATAAACATAGGGGTGCATATATCATTTTGAATTAGTTTTTATATTCTGATAAATACCCAGTAGTGGAATTACTAGATCATATGGTAATTCTATTTTTTTATTTAGTTTTTTTTTAGTTTTTAAGGAACCTCCATGCTCTTTTCCAGAGTGGCTGCACCTGTTTGCCTTCCCACCAACAGTGCATGAGGGTTCCTTTTTCTTCACATCTTTGTAATTGGCAGCATTTTCAAAACTTACTTTCCCTTCTCATGGAATGTTTATTAGATCTATGTTCTGTAGAACACATTTTCATAAATATTACTCTAATAAATGGCCACATTGCATATAATGAAGCTAGTTAGAAGAGCAGTATATTACTTTAGATAATGTTACATAAATAACAGCTACCAAGGGCGCCTGGGTGGCTCAGTTGTTAAGCAGCTGCCTTCAGCTCAGGTCATGATCCCGGGGTCCTGGGATCAAGCCCCCATCAGGCTCCCTGCTCAGCGGGAAGCCTGCTTCTCCCTCTCCCTCTGCCCCTGCTTGTGTTCCCTCTCTCGCTGTGTCTCTCTCTGTCAAATAAATAAATAAAATCTTAAAAAAAAAAAATAACAGCTACCAAGAGGGAATGACTGAATTCACTTGAAAAGTGGGTAGCTAATAGTGGTATCAGATGTCAGTCTCCTAGTTTATATTGTCAGTATAGGGGTATGATTAGTTGAAAGGAATGAAGACTCTTTTACAGAAACCATGCATTTCGGTTGAGACTGAAGTTGGTTTTTCAACCACATTCAAACGGCCGGTCTCCTAGTAAGACTATTTAGGAAACTAAAGTTTTGTACAATCACACACTGTGTTTAGTTTGTTTAATTTGGGGTATGTAAGAAAATATAGATTTGAGCACTTGAGGAGAACTATGATAAAAATGGAGGAGAAATAATTTGAAGAAATTAGATTAACTATAAAAGTAAAAAATGTCAGGCCTTAATAGCAGTATGTTTCTGATTCAAGGCTAATGAAAGTATTCATTATCAGATGAGGGAGATTGAGCAGAATGGAAAGTGTAAAAGAGGTCAGCAGTTGGGAGACTAGTTGCTCCATTAAACTAGTGACTAGATCACCTTGGTGACCTTCCTGATTGGAGAATGAGAGCAAGAGCCTTTAAAAAATTATGGAAAGAAACTGACCTCTGTTCTCTTCTTGAAACTTCTTTTTACTATTATAAAAAGTAAGGATAAAGAAATATAAATGCAAGCAGAAAAAAATAAAGTTCTTAAATCTAAAGATTAGAGGTAAGCAGTAATTATGGGGAGGCAAAAGAACTCTCCATTAAAGAACAAAATACGGTTACATAAAATCCTTAAAAAATAATTGATCTATGGACCTAAAAAAGAGACAAAAGATCGCTAATCTCAATAGACTTAAAATATGACTGCATATCAACTTGATCAAGGCCAGTTGATTTTATATCAACACAATATAGGAACCAACTATGGAAGGCTCTTCACCACTGAAAGAGAACTTATTTAACTTTTCCTTAGCTGTAGGAAAATATACCTAATGTAACAACTGAATTCCACTGGACAATACATTGCAAAAAAACAAAAACAAAAAAAACAGATGTAGTAAAGTCCAGAGTCAATAATTATTTACCTAAACCTCTAGTTATGATAGTGTGGTTTTTAACATGAATATGTTTTAAAATAAACATTATGTTTTGAAAGGCATTTTCAGGTAGGCAGAGTTTGGCAAAATGCAAATAGGAAAGAAACATGCTCTTGCAAATAACAGCAAATTCTTACCATTCCTGAAGAGAATATTCACATGCATGGTTTCTGCAGAGGTTATCTTGGGACTTACCAATATTTAAGCTACGTACTTTTCATGGACATCCATATGGGTGGCCTGCCCTTGGAAATATTGCAGAAATTGAATATAAATGCCTGTGGGGTGTTTCTCATACAATAGCTTGTTGAGCTAATCTAATAGTTCTTCCCATAAATATATTCATTACCCTGGTCTTCAACATAGTATAGTCTCAGCAATATGTCACTTTTTTAGAGAAAATCAAAATGCAACTAAAATTTTTTCGGGCCTTGACTGGGAAATATGTTAAAATTTTTATAGCCTTCCACTTTTTGTTTGCTTTACCTAAATTCTTGTGGTTATCAAGTCACAAAAATAGTCTCCATAAAATTTTTAAATATGTGGCACTGCTGAATATACATTCGAGATATCTTACTACCTGAATCAAAAGGTATCCTCTTGTCTTGACATTTTTCCATGAGAATAAGCTAACATTACCCTAGAAGATGATGTCTGAAAGTGTTAAATAACTTTTTTTCTTGATGCCTTTTTGACAATAGAGAAAGAGCAAGCAATTATGAAAAAGCTCTTGTCAAAAGAAAACATCTCAATATGAAATGAACCCTGTGGCATGTTCAAATTGCAATACCTGGTTAGGGAAGGAAAATTGATGAAATATTATGTATTCTTTCAGAAAGATCTGTAATCCTTAAAATTATTATTTTAATTGATTTTGTTTAAGATTTTTAATTAAATATTTGGAGTTTATGTTTTTTGATTCTTTGATTTTTTTTTTTAAAGTAATCAGTTAACTTGTTTATTCAACTAGACCTCTATTATTAATCTTATTGCTGTGTGTGCTGGTGTTACAGCCATGAAAAGGAAATTCCTATCTTCACAGAACTTACCTCCTAGCGGTGAGAGGTGGACCAACACCTATAAAAAATAGGTAAAATACATACCTATAATCATATTTAATTTTTAGCTTTCTTCTCTCCTTTTTTTCCCCCATACTTCTCCACCACTGGCCTAGGTTATGGGCACTCTTGTGTTACTAAAAGAATATCTAAAAGATTGATATTTGTTTCATTATCATGGTAAACTTGAACAACTCCTTTGAAATATTTACTTTTCTTCACTTTAGCAATCCCTACATTTTCTAAACAAATAACTACTTAATCTTCTATCTCAGTTATTCCTTCTCTGGTTTTCCACGAGCCATTCGTGCTTTCTTGGCACTCCTCTCTACGTCTAGAACCTTTTTTCTCCTCACTCTACTTACATAATAACACAAGTGATCTCATCTACTCTCTGCTTCACTTACAAGCCACATGTCTTTTTTTTTTTTTAAGATTTTATCTATTTATTTGAGAGAGAGAGAGCAAGAGAGGGAGCATGAGCAGGGGGAGAGGGAGAAGCAGGCTTCCCGCTGAGCTGGGAGCCCGGCGTGGGACTCCATCCCAGGACCCTGAGATCATGACCTGAGCCAAAAGTGAATGCTTAACTGACTGAGCCACACAGGCGCCCTACAATCCACATATTGCTGAGTTATACATTTATATCCCTCTCCAGAGGACCAGAGATTTATATTCACTACTAACTGGTCTAATGCATTTGGATTTTATGAAGGCATTTCAAATTTAGTATATTTAAAATCCCATCTCATCTTTTCAGTTCTTCCCAATACCATCCCCATACATAAATCAGACTCCTTCCTTTTTTCAATCTCATCCCTTCAGGTATTTAATGAGCACTATCTTCTCTGCTTTTTTTCAGTGTTTCTGTAATCCATTTACTTTCTGCTGTTCCAGTGTGACTGTCTCAGGCCACCGGTATCTCTTAACTGGATCATATCATTTTGATATACAGCCTCTTTATACTGGCCTTTCTGCCCCTAGGGCTTTTCCCTTTCCAGTCTTTTTTGCATTCCCGTAGTGTGAGCTTTCAATGTAAATCTCTCTCTAATCATCTCTCAGTTTAAATTCCTTGGATATAGTCCAGATTCATTAAAACAGTTCATTAGCTGACCCCTGGTTATTTCTCTAGCTTCATCTCTTGTCATTTCTCTGATTTATACTCTAATGTCCAGATGCACATTTCTCCATGTTATGTGTATGTCTCAGTCTTTTTGCAAGCTTTCTGCTCTTCTTGGAATGCATTTTCCATCTCTTTCCACAAGTCTAATTTCTACTTAATGAAGTATATGGCTAAAGAGTACAGGGCTTTACATCAGACAAATCTGAATTCAGATATTAACTCTGCCATTTATACTGAAATATGAGTTGAAAAAGTTTTTAAGACTCTGTAGGTCTTTAAAATGAGAGTAATTGTGGTACTTGTTTGATCAGATTGCTTCAAGACATAAATCTCATAATGTATGTCAAGGTCTAAGTACGGTGCCTTGTGAATGGATATAGAATATGCCACCCCAAAATATGCCACTTTGACATAAGGATTATTTTGAGCTCAAGCCAATTTAGAATCAACAGATTCAGGAAGAGTTTTCTGCCATCCCCCCTTTTTAAAGATTTTAATTTATTCATCAGAGAGAGAGAGAGGCAGAGGGAGAAGCAGGTTCCCTGCTGAGCAGGGAGCCCGTTGCGGGACTCGATCCCAGGACCCTGGGATCATGACCTGAGCTGAAGGCAGACGCTAAACCATCTGAGCCACCCAGGCACCCTTCTGCCATCCCTTTACCTACTTAAAAGCAGGACATAAATTTCCCTTCATGAAGACATCCCTCTTGTAGCAGGAAGAGAAGAGCACTCTTATCACTAGAGACTGAGAGTCGACACAGAGATGAGTTTGCATAAACAGACCTTACTAAAATATGGATAAAATAACATTTATCTTCCATTAGTTCCCCATATATTTCCTAGTTACTTCCCCATGACTTATCTTTTGAAGCCCCAAACCCCTTTCCTTTGTTAAAATGGTGTATAAGCCCCCGAGACTACCTACTTTTTGAGTTTCACTTCTTTGCTGTGAACTTCTGTGCACATAAAGTATTAAAAAAAATTGTATGTATGTTTTCTTTCTTCTTTTAGTGTGCTCTTTGTTAGTTTAATTTGCAGGTCCCCATTTTCAAAATTAAAGATGGTAAAAGGAAAAGTTTTTCCTTCCTCACACTTGCTCACAGGGCAAGAATCATCTATAATCACAATTCTCAATGGTTGCTGGCTGGGTAAAAGTTAATAAATATGTATGTTTTATTGGATGTCAATTTTTAAAATTTTAACTCATTTGATAAACAGTATGTAGATACTGATAATTCCATATGACAATTTTATTCCAATGATTTTTAGCTTTAATTTTTATTTTGTTTGCACATACTAGAAAAAGCTAAAGATATTTTCAGTCACAAAAAAGAAAATCCACTTAACAATCGAAAAATCCTCCTGTACAACATGCTCTGTGTTACTGAAATATAGAAATTACTAAATAGCTTTAAGTTTTTGACAAATAGTCAACCTCTTCTCCTGATCACACTGCCTTTGAGAGGGATATAAGAGGCCTCTGAAAATTAAGTAGTCCTTGAAATTAATATACCTGGGATGGTTTCTATGGATACTTAAAAGTAGGTAATGTCTGCTTTATGTCCTTTTCTTTCTGCCCATTGTCATTGACTAAGGGTTTTATCAGTGACTGACCACAATATAAATAGATCAGATCAGCAGTTTGATATCACCAATGTAAAGGGATAAATGGCCATTAATATAATTACTGGCAGCTATATAATACAAAACATGGTAAAATGATGATGCTCCTTGACAGGATGTGCCTTTGAATCATATTTTTTCCCACCGCATAATCAGATTGTGGGCAGTAAAGAGATAGGGACAAAATAATGGAAAATAATACACATTCTCATTCTAAAATTTCCCCATAAAAATAAAAATATGTAACATGTTTAATGAAAATATTATCTTCAGAAATTTCACATTTGGCAGCATTTCCAATTTCAGTGCATTTAGTAGCTATACATTTAGCTTCTGTGAACAAGATGGAAACCATAATCTGACACTTTAAGTGAAATTAAATTAAATATAAAGATTCCGCATGTAAATTCCACCTATTATTAATTTATGATTATCTGGCTCATTTATTTGATTTCAGTAACAGAATATTCCGCACACCTCTTCCCGTAAGATCCCTTTTCTTTGAGGTAATTATAATGTGCAGAGGGTTATCTTATTTCTAGCAAAATAAATGATGCTATTCAAATGCTTAAAGACATATAGCAGGTAGTTTCAGAATTTATTAAAGGTGTCTTTATAAGTAAGCATATTTCTGATATGGTTATGCATCCCTCATTTTATATGGAAGAAAGAGTGCATTTATTTTCTATTGCTCCCTGTAACAAATTACCACAAACTTAGTGGCTTAAAACAAGAAGCATTTATTATCTTGCAATTCTGTATATTAGAATCTTAACAGTTCTCAACTGGGCTCGTATCAAGGTGTTAGCAAAGTTTTATTCTTTTTTTTTTTTTAAAGATTTTATTTATTTGACACAGAGAGGGAGATAGAGAAAGAGCACAAGCGGGGGAGCGGCAGGCAGGCAGAGGGAGAGGGAGAAGCAGGCTCTCCGCTGAGCAGGGAGCCCGATGCGGGACTCGATCCCAGGACCCTGGGATCATGACCTGAGCCGAAGGCAGCCGCTTAACCGACTGAGCCACCGAGACGCCCCAGCCTAGGTTTATTCTTTTCTAAAGGTCCTGTGGGAGAATGTTTCCTTGTCTTTTCCAGGTTCTGTAGGCTGCTTACATTTCTTGACTTGTGGTCTCCTTCTCCCATCTTCAGAACCAGCAAAGGTGGGCCAGGTCCTTGATCACATTGCATCTCTATGGTGTATTCTTCTTCTTTTTTTTTTTTCTGATTTTCTTTTTTTTTTGTTATGTTATGTTAATCACCATACATTACATCATTAGTTTTTGATGTAGTGTTCCACT
>NW_027397116.1:11515027-11569996 GCF_003265705.2 Callorhinus ursinus
TTTTTTTTTTTGTTATGTTATGTTAATCACCATACATTACATCATTAGTTTTTGATGTAGTGTTCCATGATTCATTGTTTGTGCATAACACCCAGTGCTCCACGCAGAACGTGCCCCCTTTAATACCCATCACCAGGCTGACCCATCCCCCCAGCCCCCTCCCCTCTAGAACCCTCAGTTTGTTTCTGAGTCCATAGTCTCTCATGGTTCGTCTCCCCTTCTAATTTCCCCCCCTTCATTTTCCCCTTTCTATGGGGTATTCTATACTTACACCTCTCTTTGACCCTCACTGCTTTTTCCACTTGTGATTACACTGGGCACACCAAGACAATTCAGGATGATTTTCTTACTTTAACATCAGTTGATCAATGTATTAGTCAGGGTTCACCAGAGAAACATAATAAATAGGATGTGTACACATATATGTAGAAAGAGATTTATTTTACAGAATGGGCTCATGCAATTGTGCAGGCTGGCAAGTCCAAATTCTGAGGTAAAGCCTGGGAGGGTGGAGACCCAGGGAAGAGTTTATGTTGCAATTCAAGACTGAAGGCAATTGGGGGCAGAATCCCCTCTTTCTCAGGGCGCCTCAGTCCTTTCCTCTTAAAGCCTTAAACTGATTAGATCAGGCTCATCCATATTTTGGAGAGTAATCTTCATGTAAAATCTACTGAATTAAAAGTTTCATAGCACGTCTAGACTTCTGCCTGACCAAATATTTGTGTACTGTGGCCTAAGCCAAATGGACAAAAAATAATTATCACAAGTGATGCCTCAGTTCCATCTGTAATCTTAATTCCCCTTTGCCATATAATTTAATTTATATGCAGGTTTCAGAATTCTAGGATGTTGACATCTTTTGGGGGTCCCTGTTCTGCATATACAATGTGTGTGTGTGTGTGTGTGTGTGTGTGTATTTGTCCCTTGACTACATTTATTATTTTTTTTGATCTCTTCTTTTGCCCCCAACTCTTTGTGCAGTGTCTATTCACAAAAAAAGATCACTGCATAAATAGGCATTCATATCCTTCCCTGCCTTTTCTCTAATCTCTTGCTTCCTAACCTGATGTAACAGTTTAAATTCAATTCTTGGCAGTGTCTTTTGGTTCTTTTCGCTTCTCTTAATCTTTCAGTTCTGGTTGCTATTTTTGAATTTGCCTTCTTTTTTTTTTTTAATTTTGACTGTCCACCACCTTCTGAACTTTGTGGTCATAAGCAGATTATTTTCACTTCTCTAAACCTGAGTATCCTTAACAATAAAATAAGACTAACACTGAGATTTGGTTTAAAATAAATAAGACAGTACATGTATAATTTTTGTGAAAGTGTCAGGTCTGACATATTAAAAATTGTTAATATTATTCTTAATACTGTGAGAATTTTTAATCTTAATACTTTGAGAATAGTTATTAATGCTTTTGCCACATTTAGTGAGAATATCTTCACAAGTAGTTTTTTTTTGTTTAAATATTTTCCGGATCATGTTTTTCTATATATTTTAAACTTTCATTTAGTACAAAGTATTGGCATATATCTTGTTGATTGTGTGTACTTGATTGAAAATTGAAAAAAAAATTCCTTATCTTAAAAACCATAAAATATCTATTTGTATTTTCTTTGTGTGTGTATATGTTTTCGTTCTTATATATTACTTTTGAAGCATAAGCTCCATACCTGTTCTAAAGTTCTCTTAGCACGACTCACAGAGATTTCTGAGGAATTGGCAATGTTATATGTCCACCAAGTCACTTTTCCTTTCTTTACGGAAACTCAGATTTCATTTTCCAGCTCCTAAAGTTAGGTGGCACTATAGGGTTCAAGCCAAGATATGAAGTGGGGGAGTAATGGATGCCACTTTTGTAATGTTTCTAATAAAACTCTCTCCATAGTCCTCTGTGTTGTTTCCCTCTGGGCCCTTGTCTGTTGGTCAAATTATAAGGCCCTGGGGGATGGAAGAGCCTCTAGATGGAAGCAGTCTGAGTTCCTCAAAAAAATGTGAACAAGAGCTCTGGCTAATAATGTACAGTGATGTGAGTGAGAGAGAAGGAAAATAAACACAAATGAAAAATCAGTTCTTTTCTGTTGAGCACTGAGGGGCTTGTGAGAGGAGTTAGCCTGTGTAGACTAATAAATAATCCTGTCTAGTTAAGTCCAAGAGAGCACTTGAATTAGGCTGCCTTGGTCTGGCAAATATAATGTGTACTTCATTAAATTAGATGTTACATGCATAGCTTTATGAGAGTGTTGTCACATAAAAGGAGGTTAACATAAGGCTTACTTTTTTGAAAGTTTTTATAGATCATAGGTATTAACAATTACCAATTTCTTCCCACCAAATCCTTCCATTCCCACTGAATATTATCTAAACTAAACAGATATAGAATAGCCTTTTTGCAGAACTCTTCTAGCCTTATTTCTGTGAGGAGGCACTTGAATCAGGAGGGTTGAAGAACTGAAGTCACTCTGGTTCACTCAGATGTTACTATCTACAGCTCATCTCTCTAGCTGAGGATTTTTAAAACCTGATGGCTTGTAGTGTCATCTTCCCTAGCAAATCCTGTTGATCATTCTGCTATTTATCCTGAATTGACTAACTTCCTTCTCTCAATACTTTTGGTAAGTAAATCTTGTTTGATTTATCCAAGTAGTGAGCAGGGCATCCCTTACAGTGTTGGCATGTCATCTTTCCATCAGTCTCAATACACTATTCACATATATCAAGACAAGTTGCACACTGACTTTTCAGCTAGATTTCATTCTGGTGCTTGGTACAAACTAATGACCTAATTGATACTGGCATCCTTAATTCTCCCAAACAATTTTTGAAAACTAAATTCCTTTTTGTTATGAACTAAACATTTTTGTACCAGCAAAATTTATAAGTTGAATCTTTAACCCCCAGTGTGTTGATAGCTGGAGATGGAGCCTTTGGGAGGTAATTAGGTAAAGATTAGGTCATGAGAGTGGGAACCTCATAACGGGATTAGTGCCCTTATAAGAGGAGGAAGAGAGAGAAATCTCTTTCTCTATGAGTACTTACTGAAGAATGGGCACGTGACCACACAGAGATAAAATGCTGTCTACAGGATAGAAAGAGGGCCCTCACCAAGAACGGAATCTTCTGGCACCTTGATCTTGGTCTTCCAAGCCTCCAGAACAGTGGGAAATAAATGTTTGTTGAAGATGCCTCGTGTGTGGTGTTTTTTTTTTTTTTAAGATTTATTTATTTATTTATTTGAGAGAGAGAGAATGAGAGATAGAGAGCATGAGAGGGAAGAGGGTCAGAGGGAGAAGCAGCCTCCCTGCTGAGCAGGGAGCCCGATGTGGGACTCGATCCCGAGACTCCAGGATCATGACCTGAGCCGAAGGCAGTCGCTTAAACAACTGAGCCACCCAGGCGCCCTCGTGTGCGGTGTTTTTGCCATAACATCTCAGGCAGACAGACTAAGACACTTTCACAAAAATTTGACAGTTGTATTAAATAAGATCATTCTCAGTTAGATGTGCCAGTTTTTACTATTTTACTAAATACATAAAACTACAAAAGTCACACATATTTTCTGAGTGCATACACTGTACCTCACACTCTCCCTCATTTCCAACCACCCGGTAAACCGATGGTAATCAATATGAGTTAGCCAATGTGAATTATCTTCCTAATGTGTTATGGCAAAATTAGACTAGTTAGAAAGAAAAAGAGAGGATGTTAGGTAGAAATCCCTTTTTCATTTTTCACAAAAATAGGCTTATACTATAAACATTATTCTGAATCTTGTTATAGTAACGATTTACTATTTGTTTTTGTTTAATTTGTATCAATTTATCATCAATATACAAAATAAATGTTTACTTCTGTAAAAGGCTTCAAAACAGTGGCAGGGTAGTATGTCCAATAAATGCAGTGGTTTTGCTATCAGTAGACATTTTGGATGGCTAAATTGTTTTTATTCTTTTTTTTTCTTTTTTCTGTTATGAAGCAAGCTGATACATATCATTGCACACAAATCCTTATGTTTGTGATTTTTCCCTGACTGTGTTGTTGACCTATTTCTGGCATCTTGAATGAAATAGTTTATTTTTTATTACCTCCATCAGATGGCAAATCCATTTCAAGTTATACATTGACATACAAATGTAGGCGGTTCTCACTATGCACAGTTCTTATATGCACAAATTAATGTTACCATAGCTTAGTTAAGTATCTAATTCCCCCCAAACATGATACAAATTTTAGTTACCATAGTATATCAACCATGTGTAATTTCATACAGTATAACCTCTTCAGTCATAAATATGTAAATGATGCCCATTATGATCAGTGACCACATCAATTCAATCAAAGTTGGTTGGTATTTGGTCTCTATGCTATTCAGTTCTTGGACAAACAGCAAAATGTTTATTCATAACCAATTATTACTTGTGAACCAGTGATAAACTTACATGACATTTTACAAAAATGGTTGATCAGGAGATAATTGCCCAACAAAGATGATACTCCAGCAAACAAGTATAAGTGATAATGCTGAAAGGAAAATTTAAATTGAATATACAGTAAGCCATAGAAATAATAGCTGACCATGGGCATGTTAATGTGATTACCTATCTAGAGATTCTAGATATGTAGCCAGAGAAACTTAGTCTAGGCAAACCTACCAACATAAATGAGAGAAGTGATTGTGACCAAAAGGATGAAGATTTCCCAGAGGAAATGACATCTGCAAAAACTTTGCATTAAAGGCACTGAGAGATATTTCATGACATTAAAACTTCAAAGGATAAATGGAAGCTTATTCAAACTGAGAAAGTAATAATTCATCAAGGTAGAGAAAGATTCTCACTGTGTATCATAAATCATGGTAAGAAGAGCATTATTAAGACTTGGTAAGATTTTGTTGTTTTTTAAAAAGGAGATATACTATAATTCTCAATGTATCTAATGGTGAGCATTAAAGTGTCCTAAATATCCCTATTAGTTGTACCAAGTTTAAAAAAAAATATGTATATTTGACCAGCAGTTAGAGAGTTTTTAATGCTTTAACAACAACAAAATAAATGTCACAGAACTATTATTATTTTCACATGGATTTTTAAGATCACTTTGCACTATATTTTTCAAGTCTAGGTATTGCTTTTCTGTTCACAGATTTTCATATATGTTTATTTTTATTCAATGCTAGGCGTTTCTTTCTGATACAGTTTCCACTCTCAACATAGTTTCTGATACTATAATTTAATGACATAAGATAAAAGCAGATTTACAGAAATATGTGGCAAATTCTAGAAGTTTGGATAAGAGGAATGCTGTATTTTTTTTCCAAATATTTATTTATTTATTTGAGAGAGAGGGCATGTGTGTTCATGAGTGTGTGGAGGAGCAGAGGCAGAGGGAGAGAATCCTCAAGCAGACTCCCTGCTGTGATTTTATCTATTTATTTAATAGAAAGAGAGAGATAGCAAGAGAGAGAGCATGAGCAAGGGGAGAGGGAGAAGCAGACTTCCGGCTGAGCCGGGAGCTCGCCATGGGGCTCGATCCCAGGATCCTGAGATCATGAACTGAGCCAAAATCAAGAGTCGAATGCTTAATGGACTGAGCCACCCAGATGCCCTAAGGGAATGCTATTTTATAAAATAGTACAGCTTATAAAGAGTGAGTCCATACCAACATTTAGACCAACATCCTTTTTAATCTTAGCCAGATAAATCCTGATTAATGAGTTGCTTTTCTACTATGCTTATCACTTTTTCATGATAACCTGAAATTTTAAAAATAAAATGCCTGCAGCAAATTAAGAATTCCTTGGCCCTAGCAGTAATATGTTAGGTAGCTTGTCTCAAAAATCTGCAATTAGACAAAAATAAATTCTAATTACTTTATCAATTAGAGTTTTTCTTTACATAATCAGAATAAAAGTAACAACTAATTTTATTCAAAAACTACAAAATATTCATCAGACAACACAGATATAAAGGCATTTCTTGAAAACAATAATTTGTATCTAATAAAAATTTACAGCCATTTAAATAATAATTTAACTAAACTTTTTTATTGTTTGAATTCAGTAATTTTTGTTTTAAAGATTTTAGTTATTTGAGAGAGACAGGGAGAGCACAAGCGGGGGTGTGGGGCAGAGGGAGAGAGAAAGCAGACTCGCCTCTGTGTGAGGAGACTGATGCAGGGCCCAAACCCAGGACCTTGAGATCATGACCCAAGATAAAGTCAGACGCTTAACTGACAGCCACCCACGCACCCCTCAAAAATTTATTAAATATAGATTGACAGTCTTATTTTCTGAAAATCATTTAATTTCCCTATATTTGTTCTCACCAATTTAGTCATATATAGTAATTCCTAAATGCATTCATTATTTTTATACACATATAATTACATATTACTAATAATTATGATGACTGCATATGAACATAGCTATGTCTTCTAATGTTTCATATGCCCATCTTGGAAATAAATGCAAACTGGCAATCTCTACTGGACTACCAATAATCTTGAAATACTAAATAGACTCGATATGAAATGTATTGTCAATAATGATATTTTTCAATATTTTAAAATATTTTTTGTCTTTCATTTTCTTAGCTTTGAGTTGTTTTTCAAAATAGGATTTGCAATCCTTGTGACTGAAGAAAACTATTAGCATACAATATATTTTCTTTAAACTCATGTATGAAAGCTGATATTTTCTATTTCATCATTTTGGAAGATCAAGTTTTGATTTTGAAAAACATAAAAATACTGTTTAAAAGTATGGACATACTCTCATGTATTTTGGTCCAACATAAAATATGAGTATATATGGTTGTTTATGTGTATATAATTGATATTTTATATCTACACACATATTGTATATATATACATACATGTGATATATCTGTATATTATTTGTATATATCATATGTAATACAAAGAAAAAATTGCATTTGTTGAAATCTGATTTATAATTGTTTGTCAGAATTTGCAGCAACTAAAATTATCTGATATCCAGATTTCTTTTGGCTACATAGGGTTGACATTCCTTTGGACTACCCTATAGAAATTTCTGGATTTACAATAGCTTGTGGGATTCAAAAATTAATTTTATATTACTAGATTTGTATTTTATAGTATTATATTAGCAACATTATATTAGCTTTGGAGTCTGGTTTCACTACGATCCTTTCTACTGATGTTTTGAAAAACCCAAATGTGTTTATTTGAAACATTGAAAGCTTTCTAAGACATGAGCATTTAGGTAATGCAGTGGGTTTTATTTAAATTATACTTTCAGTGGGCGCCTGGATGGCTCAGTTGTTAAGCGTCTGCCTTCAGCTCAGGTCATTATCCCAGGGTCCTGGGATCGAGCCCCACATTGGGCTCCCAGCTTGGCGGGAAGCCTGCTTCTCCCTCTCCCACTCCCCCTGCTTGTGTTCCCTCTCTCGCTGTGTCTCTCTCTGTCAAATAAATAAATAAAATCTTAAAAAAATAAAAAAATATAAATAAATAAAAAATAAATAAATTATACTTTCAGATTACTATCTAAATGTTTGAAGTCAGAATATTTAAATACACAGTGTTCTTATAAAATGATTCTTAAGCCATTGGTTGAATGAGTTATGGATTATCCTGGTAATACTGCTAGGTTGTTGCATTTTTGCTTTTAAAGGACAATATATAGCAGTGAAGCAAAACAAATATTTGACCAGACTTTAGAAGACTGTGTAAGGCTATCAAATTTCCAATGAAACATGACTTATGGCATTAATATTTTTAACCTTGCAGAAGATCTAAAAAATAGACATAATTTTAGTTGAACAAACTACACCAATTATCTGCTTGTCAACTGTTGACAGATCATTTATTTTCATGGTTCAATGTGATAATAAAAAATAAAAATGTCTGTTACTATAATCCAAGCGTATTGCTGTATATCATTCAATGACAATCTAGAGCAGTTTTCAATTACTCTAAGAACAGATTTTTTTTGGCAATTGACTCAACAGAAAGTGTAAAGAAGATTTAAGAAATACCTTGTAAGTGCTGAGCTCAGAACCTAGCACTGAATATCATCAATCTATATCCTCCTGAGACCAGACTTACCAAAGAGTTATATCAAACTTACGTAAGTTATTCTGCTTCACAAGCTGATACTGGGTAGTACAAATTCCTGAAACAGTATTGCAGACAAATATTGAATAACTAAATAGCAGGGATTTACTTTCTTATAAATGAAGGCTAACAATGATCAAAACATTCAAACTGCAAATATCCGATGGTCATTCAGACACTTTATAAGGATATTGATAATTTATTTTATTTTATTTTTTTTGCACAAATGAATTCTCTGGACGATAATGTCACATAATAGTTACAAGCACACCTTTGGACAAAGCACAGCAGACATGAATCTTGGTTTTGCAAATTTATTAACTAGAATAATTATTTAAACTCTATAGTTAGGTTTTTGTCTGTAATAGGAAAATAGTATTATGGAATTTTGAGAATTCAGTAATATATATATACATATATATATACATATAGAATGTGTTCATCACAAGTTAGTGTTTAGTAAAATTGAGTTAGTCTTCCCGCTTTTAAAATAACTTTTTAAAGATTTTTTGTTTATTCGAGAGAGCAAGAGAGAGAGAGGGAGAGGGAGGAGGAGCAGAGGGAGAGAGACAAGCAGACTCCACACTAGGCGCGGAGCCTGTCGTGGTGCTCAGTCTCAGGACCCTGAGATCATGACCTCTGCTTAAACCAAGAGTCAGATGCTTAACCAAGCCACCCAGGCACCCCTTCCTGCTTTTATTTTTAAAATGATGTATATTATTCTAGATAGAAGAGTCTCATGTAAATACTGAATTATAGCAAAAATTCTGTGATAAGTTACCTGGTACTGTGTATGTTGAATGTATTGTTCATGACACAGCTATGATTGCTGTAAATGTTGAAAAACAGAAACAAAGGGGACAAATTGGATGGAATGATGGTTTAAGATTTATTTTTTATAATTTTTTAATTGAATAAAGTTGACATACCCTACTATAAAGACTTCTCCAAAGAAGACAGATGGCCAACAAAAATAGTTTAATGAAATAATCTTGCTATATCCTGTAACTATATTTATGTATTTATGGGATGAATTTAAAGATCTTTGCAATGTTGTTGTAATCATATATTAGCATTAGTCAAGAGAAAATAAGATTATGTTTTTTTTTTAAAAAAAGGAGTAGGCATAAACTGGTAATCTATCCAAGTGAGTAAAAGAACTGGTTAATTCATTTTTGCTCAGTTAAGCAATAGAGAAATTTATCATAATATCTAAACTAGAATTAACATCAAAGGACATAGTTCTGTCTTGCAGAATATTGGTTATAGCAGATATCATATTATTTGAACTTCATCGGCTATTTACTGGGTAAGTTATATGTCTGTTTCACCTGTCCAGACTCCTTAATATGTTGTTCAGTATGTTTTCTGTACATCAAGAGTTGGTCTATTTGTGGGGCGCCTGGGTGGCTCAGTCGGTTAAGCATCTGCCTTCGGCTCGGGTCATGATCCCAGGGTCCTCGGATCAAGCCCCGCATCGGGCTCCCTGCTCAGTGGAGAGTCTGCTTTTCCCTCTCCTTCTCCCTGCTCTCTGCCTACTTGTGCTCACTCTCTATCTCTCTGTCAAATAAATAAATAAAATCTTTAAAAAAAAAGAGTTGGTCTACCTGTGCTATTTCTTCATTCATGTTTATGATGGTTCAGAATTTTCTTATGAAAGTATTAAAGTCTTCAGGTGCAAAAAAGTGCTCATATCTAATTACAGATCTTAAATTTTTGCAATTGTGATGGAAATGAAAAGAAGGAAATCATAATTCTATTTCATATACAACCTAATTTCACAGATTTAAGAATGTATATTATGAAAATATCCAGGAGACATTTTATAAAATTTGAGCATGAGATATTCTTAAGGAAGTGTTGAATCACTGTATTGTACACCTAAAACTAATATTATACTGTATGCTAACTAACTGAAATTTAAATAAATTCTTTAAAAAAATGATTACAATTCACCCTTGAACAGTGCAAGAATTAGGGGTTCTGACACTCCACACAGTCAAAAATCCACATGTAACTTTTGACTACCCCAAAAGTTAACTACTTATAGCCTACTGTTGACCAATACACAGTTGACTAACATTTATTTTGTCTTTTATATATGTTATATGCTGTATTCTTACAATGAAGTATGCTAGAGAAAAGGAAATGTTAAAAAATCATAAGGAAGAGAAAATACATTTATAGTACTATATTGTATTTACCGGGAAAAAAAAGAAAAACCGCGCATAAGTGGACCCATACAGTACAAACCTATGTTGTTCAAGGGTGAACTGTAATAATTCATTCTTTCAGAAAAAAAAATGAAGCCCATACTGTCCAATAATCTTTAATTATAAATGAATCTGCCTTATTAAAATTTCCTCTCATCTTGAATTTTGTACATGACAGATTTTTTTCATATTCAGTCTTAAAGTGACTGTTGAAAAGAAATCAGGTAGAAGCTTTCTACCCCTTAGTTCCAGATGCCTTATTCCTGATTTGCTGACTCATCTAATAAGCAATCTCAAAACTGTCAACTTGCTCAAGAAAAAAAAAAATGTGGAACCTGAAGTCTCTGCCAAAAGGAAGTTCTTATTCTTGAACAGCTGTTCTCTGAATGTTCAGTTTAATGAATCATGAAATAAGAGTTATCAAATATTATCAGAAATGTTGCTATTGAGCTTAGTTTTGCTCCAAAGAATCTGAGCCGATCCAGATGCTGCATTTATCAATGAAACATTGTTCCTTCTGTCAGTGACACCAGTACCTGGTTTAAGGTGTATATGAGAGAGGGAAAGAACTACCTAACTTGAGTTAAACCTAAACCAAGACAATACATCTCAGAAATCAGTGCAGATACTTTATTGGCTATGTCTCAGAATTTCCCATCTAGAATGATACAGACCTAAACTCAGCATTTTTATGGGTAATTTGTGAAATTGCCTCTTTTCTGTGGGACTACACTCATTTCTCAAGCATACCTAGAGTAATATAATGAGGACATGGTACAGTTCAGAGCCACCAAGAAGTTTAGAAGTTTATATAATGTTCTCTGGAGGCCAGTTAGCTCAAAGAAAACTGACTTGAAAACTAAATTAAACTGCAGATATATTAAAAACCTTTGTTGTTGCCATGGATACTTCAATTTAGATGATGGTTAAATGGAGGATTGGCATTATAGTATTTATAGTCATTTTAGGAGAAGGTTATATTTTAGCTAACTTTCTGCATAAATTTTTGGAAGAGAAAATCTGGGAAATACAATGTCATGTACTATAATATTGCAAACTGGAAGGAAGAGTAGAATTTTTTTTTTAACATCACTGAATTCCCACGAGAAAAAGAATGATTAATTGCTCTTTGGATGGCTTATAATTTTGGCAATAGTAATATATTTTTACCATCACAATGTTTTTATAATAAAGCTTACTTGAAGGTAAGTGGATATTGTTGCTTATATATTAAAATAGTGTGATCTGATAATAGGGAGTCTACAAGTCAAATAGCTCTTTATTTTCACATGTGAACTCCCCTTGATCAACTATGATTTGTCTTACATAATTAACACTTCATGTATTTAAGAACCATAAATTTGTGAGTGATTAGCATGATTAAATTGGTATGTAATATTCTGTCCCAACTCATCAATTAAATGAAAGATTATCATCTACTTTATGAAAAAGCATACAGTTCTACTTGAAATAAGCAATGCTTAATAGGTGTCAGGTTTAGTTAAATCAGAAGAATACTAGTGTGTACACACACATACACACACACACACGCACACACACAAACGAGGAAAGCTCCAAGGAGGCTTTACAGTAAATTTTTTACCATTGGTAGTGATTTAATGGCAAAAAGAGATGAGGAAAATATTTTTCAATATTTCTAAGAACATTTAAAAACAAGGCAATTGAGAAGTAATGATTTTCCTGAATCTTTTATAATAATTTACTTTCAGTAAGCAACTTAATTTGCATTTTCTCATAGAAATAATACTTTATAACAGGAGAAATCCCACATATGTAGAAATGAAACAATAAACAAATATTTTTAAAAAAAATTAATGGACTTTATTTTTAGAGAAGTTTGGGTCTACAGAAAAATTTACCAGAAAGTTCCCATTTGTCCACTTCCCTCACAAACAGTTTCTTTCTTCCATTATTAAAATATCGCATTCTTAGGATGCCTGGGTGGCTCAGTTGGTTAAGCGTCTGCCTTTGGCTCAGGTCATGATCCCAGGGTCCTGGGATCGAGTCCCACATCGGGCTCCCTGCTCGATGGGGAGCCTGCTTCTCCCTCTGCCTGCCGCTCCTCCCGCTGATGCTCTCTCTCTCTAAAATAAATAAACAAACAAACAAACAAACAAACAAACTTTAATAAAATAAAATGTTGCATTCTTGTGCTGTATTTGGCATAAGTGATGTACCAATATTGATCCATCATTGTTAGCTAAAGTCCGTAGTTTACATTAGAGTTTACTCGTTGTGTTTTACAGCTCTGTGGGTATTGACAGATGCATAATGTTATGTATCCTCCATTTCATTCTCTTTCATAATAGTTTCACTGGTGGCCTAAAATCTCTTATGCTGTTTATGCTCAGCCCTCCATTCCTTTTCTTGAACCCCTGGAAAACATCAATCTTTTACATCTCTATAGTTTTGCCTTTTACCAAATGCCATAAAGTGGAATTATACAGTATGTGGCTCTTTCAGACTAGCTCCTTTTACTTAGCAGTATACATTTAAGGTTCCTCCATGGCTTTTCATGGTTTTATAGCTCACTTTATTATTTCTCTTATAATAATATTCAATTGTATGGATGTACCACAATTTCTTTATCCATCTACTTATTGAAGGTCATCTTGGTTGTGCGATGTTTTGATGATTATTAATAAACCTCTTATAAACAGTAGTTGCAGGTTATTGTGTGTACTTGTTTTCAACTCATTTGAGTAAATATGTGGGAGCATGATTATTGAATTTTTATGCTCAGATTATGTTCCGCCTTTTGAGAAACTGCAAAACTATCTTTCAAAGTGGCTTCACCATTTTGCATACCCACCAACAATGAATGAGAGTTCCTGTTGCTTCATGTTCTCCCTAGCATGGGGTGTTTTCAGTGTTTTGGATTTTAACTACTGTAATTAGGTGTGTAGTGATTTCTCATTATAGTTTTAATTTATATTTCTCTAATGACATATGATGTAGAACATCTTTTAATATGCTCATTTGTCATCTGTATATCTGCCGTGATGAAGTGTCTTTTCAGATCTTTTGCCCATTTAGTATTTTTTTAATTATTAAATTATTATTATTAAATTTAAATTATTAAATTATATTGAGTTTTTAGGAGTTCTTTATATATTTTGGATACATGTCCTTTATCAGAATATGTTTTGCTAACATATTCTCCCAGTTTATGGCTTGCTTTCTTCATTCTGCAAAAAGTATCTTTCACAGGACAAATTTTTTCAATTTTAATGAAGTCCAACTCATCCATTTTTTTTTTTCTCTTCTGAATTGTGTTTTTGGTGTGGTATTGAAGTCATCACAAAACTCAAGATCACTTAGATTTCCTCTCACTTTATCTTCTCATCTCAAAGTTTAATAGTTTTATGTTTACACTTAGATTTATGATCCATCTTGCATTAATTTTTATGATGTGTAAAGTCTCTGTCCAGATTATTTTTTTTTTTGAATGTGGATATCCAGTACTTGAGGATCATTTGCTGGAGATTATCCTTTTACCATTGAATTGTTTTTCTCCCCTGTCAAAGATCATTCAACTACATTTACATGGGTCTATGTCTGGGCTCTGAGATCTATTCTGCTGATTTATTTATCTTTTCTTTTAATTTTTTTTTCCCAGTACCACACACACTATCTTGATTACTGTAGCTTCATATTAGGTCTTGATGTCAGGTAGTGTCAGTCCTCCAATTTTATTTTTCTTTCTCATTATTTTATTAGCTACTTTAGGAATTTTGTCTTTCCATGTAAACTTTAATGAATTGTTATAGAACCCCCTTAAACCACTGGTATCTTGAAAATGGAAGAGTGGTTTAAAGGTAATTTGTTATGATTATTAAAGTATAAAGTATATTTCACTTTTGCTCTGAAATTGTACTTCTACTAATTAGACCAAGAAAATATTAGAGATGTGTGCTAGAGTTTACATGAGGTTATTTATCACCCATATTAGGAAAAAAAATGAATAAAGTGGGGAAATGAGCTATCAGAAGGTCAATTATACATTAATTATATGATAAATAGGTATAATACTATTTCTCAGCATTTCCCAAAGGAGTAAATGATAGAAACAAAGCCTGGCATATCCAAAACAGGGACAGTTATTAAAATGTATACTGTAGAATACTAATTGGTGGGATGGAAGAAGTTTATAGTACATAGTTGGTGGAAAAAGCCTCTAAGCCGTTTGAGGTATATAACCCCAATTTTGAATAAAGAATGGGATATACATATTTCTAATATATAAACAAATTTAGTATTTATTAGTATAGAACAAAATATTGTTCAGTTTTAATACACACTAGCATCTCCTCTTTCTTCATGAGATTCTGAAATTTCAGAATGGGTTGATATTGTTTGTTGGCCTCACTTGATCAACCTTTTAATTGGACATGTGTGATTCATAGAGTTTTTACTTCTTTTATTATTTCCATGCTTCACTTTCCTCTGTTCTCTCTTCCTGGTGCAGATAATGACTGACTGCTAACTTCCCTGAATTTATCTCCCAATTTTCTTAAGTCTCTTATTTTCCATATTTTGGTGTTTTTTTTTTTAATGTGGCATTTCTTTTTTTAACTAAAAATACTTTATTCAGGATTAATTAACATACAGCATTATATTATTTTCAGAGGTACAATATAGTGATTTAACAATTCTATACATTACTCAGTGTTCATCATGGTAATTTTACTCTTAATCCCCTTCACCTATTTCCCTCATTCCCCCCGTTCACTGCCCTTCTGGTAACCATCTGTGTTTTCTCTATAGTTTAGAGTCTGGGGTTTTTTCCTCTTTTGTTTTGTTTCTTAAATTCCACATAAGAGTGATATCATATGGTATTTATTTTTCTCTGACTTATTTCACTTAGCATTATACTCACTAGAACCATCCATGTTGTTGCAAAGGGCAAGAGTTAATTCTCTTTTATGGCTGAGTAGTATTCCATTATATATGCAACTCATCTTTATCCATTCATCTGTGGATGGACACTTGTGTTGCTTCCATATCTTGGCTATTGTAAATAATGTTGCAATAAACACAGATATCTTTTTGAATTAGTGTTTTTGTTTCCTTTAGGTAAATATGGAGTAGTGGAATTCTGGATCATATGATAATTCTATTTTTATCATGTGGTATTTCTTTAACTCCATATTTTAATTCTTCCAATGATTGTTTTTATTTCATGTGTTATATTTTTAATTTCCAGTAATTTCTCTGAGGGATGTTTCTTTTAATGTTATGTTATTTTTGTTTTATAAATACCAAAATCTTCTAATTTCTCTATATTATGTCTTCTTTTTTTCTTTCTTTCTTTCTTTCTTTCTTTCTTTCTTTCTTTCTTTCGTTCGTTCTTTCTTTTTTTTTCTCTCTCTCTCTCCTCCCGCCCTTTCTTTCTTTCTTGATTCTATGTTTGAGAGAGTGTTGGTTTCCCACGCATGATGATTTCTTCTCTGTGGAAGGAATCTTTAGCATAACATACCTGATCTTTATGCCCCCTTACAATGTAACCCAAAGGAAGTGAATTTTGAAAACCCAGTGATGAGTTTTGAAGGAGAAAATAAGCATGCATAACTCTGTACTTTCCTTTGCTATTTCTTGGAATCAAGTTGCCTGTCTAGGTTACACACTGCTGTGTTCCAGGTGCAAGCGTTGTGCCTTAGAGGCAGAGGTGAAGAGGCCTGGATGTGGCACTATGCTACACTGCCATGTCTGGATAATTCTGAGGTCTTGTATGTAGATCTAAGTTGAAGGCCCTAGGAATGGTTTTATCCATTAGCAATAAATATAACATTTTAATCTTTTATTTGCCAACTCTTAGTTATTTCTCAATTAGTTTGATATTGATAGGGGGATATTGAAGGGGGATACTGATAATCATCCCCACCCCCCACTAAGAACATCCAGGGTTATTATTTTCTCTCTGGATTACTATTTTATTTTTAATTCACTTGTTTTTTTTCTCTTTCATATTGTTTCCCCCAAACACCAAATTCTTAAGAATGAAGCACTGAAAGCTAATTAAAAAGTATAAAGTAGTGGGATTTATATTGCACAGGATTTATCACCAGCAACATTATTGACATTTAGAACTGGATAGTCTCTGTTGGGGGGTGTCCTGTGCATTGTAAGATTTTTAGCAGCATCCCTGGTGTCTACCAGTTGAATGTTGGTAGCACCCCCTCAGTGTGTTAATCACAGTGTCTCTATATTTTGCTATCACCTGGGGGCAACATCACCTGTAGTTGAGAATCACTTATCTAGGGTGGCATGGGAAAAAGTTGGCAACATTTTTGTAAGATTCACAAATGTCACTACCAGTAGGGTTTTTCATTCAAATATTTAGTTTCTCTGGAGAAGATGAATCAACCCTGGCACAATCCATCCTCTTTCTAACTTCCAAATAATTGGTTGATATAACTTCTAGTGATTTGTGTTATCCTATAATCTTTGTCTCTTGAAAAATTACCTTAATCTTGTTTTAAAGGGATTCTGACTCAAAAAGGAGGCAAATGTGTAATTATGTGAGGGCTAATTTGCATGTTTAAATAGAATTCAGGCAGAATTTGTAGCCCAAAATGGCACAGATATCCTAGATTAATTCACTTAAGAAATACTTATTGAAGGTTTATGGCTTCCATAATTCAGTGTAATCTATAAACTCCGGAGAAGTAATGACAATTAATCTGAAGTATAAGTCATTCAGATTTAGATTTTAGGATTAAAAGTTGCTACAAATGTCTCTTATAAGGAACCTAGCTATTTTTAGATTAGATGAGAAATCCAATTTAATTAAAAAATGTTTCTGTATTTCTCTATTCAATCAGGCTGGAATGGCCTGTGTTTATTTTCTTACTTACATATACTTGGTAGCATAAAACAAGCAAAATGCCTAGAGTAGAGTTTCCTGATAAAAATAACTGATTTTGAATACTTCCTCTTACGGGCTTAATTGTACCCCCTCAAAATTCATATGTTGAAGTCCTGACACCCAGTCCCTCAGAATGTGACTCTATTTGTTGATAGGGTCTTCAACAAGGTAACTAAGTTAAAATGAGGTCACACTGGTGGGCCCTAATCTCATATGACCAGTGTCCTTATAAGAAGAGGAGCTTGGGATAGGCCCAAAGAGAGAAGACCATATGAAGACAGAGGGAGAAGATGACCATCTACTAGTCAAGGAGAGAGGCCTCAGAAGAAACCTACCGTTCATCTCAGACTTCTAGCCTCCAGAATTGTAAGAAAATATATTTCTGTCACTTAAGCCACCTAGTCTGTAGTTCTTTGTTGTGGCGGCCCTACCAAACTAAGATATACCTCCTAAATCTTCGAAAAGAACATAAACCCACAAAGAAAGCAAAGGAGACAAAAATCAACAAATGGTCACTTATTTAGCAGGTCAACCCAAGCCGGCAAAGGGGGTATCCCTGAACATATCAGTTCGTATAACAGAGCTTCTAAGGGTTTAAAGAATTGGTGTGAAAGTGGGAGTGTGGGTGTGACTGAAAATAGGAGGGCAGATTATAAAGCCTGTGTAAGAAGCCGTAAACCCTTAGAGTCTGCCCTTACCTCCATTTCCGCACCAGGATCTCATTTCAGCCTGTAAGAAGACATTAGACGTTTGTATGCAGGACTTTGGGTGTGAGTTTAGGAGTTTGTACACAGAAACAAAGGCCTTAAGGAAGCTGAAGCCATGAGAAGGAAACAAATTACTCTCTGATAAGTGAGACCACCTCTGATAAGTGAGACCACCTCCACTGCACCTCAACTCCCTACCCAACCCTTTCTATATCACTTGTCTCACAAAAGTTTGGCACAATATTGGAAGATTTGTTTTTGAGCAAATAAAAAAGCTACTTACAAAATAACAATATATACCTGCCTTAACATGTGCTATGCATATATATCTTCCTTAAGTTAAATATATAATAACTACTAATCTTAATAACAATTTGATGAATTAAAAGAATGACTATAATATTATTTTCTATTTGCCCCCAGAATAATGAAAGTTCCAAGAGGACCAACAGTTGGGGATTTAGTCATTTTCTTATTACTTTGTTTCCAATGTAAAAATACATGTCTCCTAATGGTAAGAGCTCAATAAATGTTAGATGAATGAAGGAATGATTGAATTACCATTTCATGGATGAAGAAACTAAAGCACACAGGAATTGTTTGTAAAAACAAAACAAAACAAAAAAAACAGTTGAAAGTCACACCTAAACCTTCTCACTCTAAACAGCATGTAGATATTAATAGTTGGAGGGCTTTTCCCACGGAGCCCATCTTCCTCATCTTCCAATCTGCATGATATGCACATGGATGTTTTTAAGCCGAGTTATAATTTAGGTACAGTATATTTTATTCCTTTTATGTTTACAAATCTAAGAATGTTGACAAATATATAAAGTCTTGTAAACTCCCTTCAGAATCAAGATTGAGAATATTTTCATCATCCCCAAAAATAGCCTCATGACTTTATAATCGAACCCCTCTTCCCCCTCCAAGCCCTTGTCAACCACTTACATGTTTTCTGTCCCTATTCTTTTATTTTTTGCAGAATGTCATACAAATGTAATAATAATATATGATTGTATGTCTGGTTTCTTTAACTTAACATGCTTTTGAAATGTCCCCCAAGTAGATTTTTAATTTTTAATGTGTCAGTATTTCATTCCTTTTTATTGCTGAGTAGTATTCTATTATGCAAATGCACTACAGTTTGTTCATCACAAGTTGATGGATATTTTGTTTTCAGGTTTTGGCAGTTATGAATAAACCTGCTGTAACCGTTGGTGTGCAGGCTTTTGTGTGGACATGTCTTTATTTTTCTTTGACAGATACTTAGGAGTATTGGATTGGTGGGCCATATGATAAATGCATGCTTAACTTTATAAGAAACTGCCAAGTAATTTCCAAAGAGAATGTTCTGTTTTGCATTGACAACATTGGATAAGAGTTCCAGATGCTTCAAAATGTCCCTAGCGATTGGCATTTACACTGTATTTTTCTTTCTTTTTCTTTCCTTTCTGCCATTCTCCTGGGTGGTATCCCATAGTGGTTTTAGTTTGTAGTTCCCTAATTGAGCATTTTTTTTTCATATGCTTATTTACCATTCCTATTCATGAGTGTTTTATTCAAAAAAGCCTAGGTTAAACCTCTACTCTGTCTCTTTAAGAAAAAATTTTCTTGTTCAGCTTATTCATACTTAAAATGCAATAAAATATTTTTATGAGCACTAACTAGGTTGACACACGAAGCACACATATCCTAGACTATCAATAAATGTTATTTTCCTCCCTCTTATTTAAAGTTTCATTCTTCCTGTGTTCAGAGTTACCACTCTTTGCAGGAGTTAATTATCAAGTACCCTCAAACTGTTCTAACAGTACCCTTATGTTTCTTTCCTACAATACATCCTATAGGCTGCTCTTTTTCCCTCAAAATTATTTGGCATCACAGTACTCTGTTGAAAAGCTGTAACAGCTCCCCATTGCCAATGGAAATAATGTATGATTTAAGCTTGTTCTTAATTTCCTTCAGAGTCTACCCCGATTGGCTGTCTCCGGCTTCATTCCTGATTAATCACAGTATGTCTAAGTTAGAAAGTATAACAGAGCTTAGTATTATTATTATCATTATTATTTTATTCCAAGTAATATATTTGCCTCCTCATTTCTGTACCTTTACTTGTTCTCTCTCCTCTAATTTACGTACATATTTCTTATATCTCTAAATCTCAACAACTTCTAAGTTGTATGAAGGCAGAGACTTTGTCTTATTAACCCTTAGATGTTTCTGTGGAACCTTGAGTAGAGTGCGGCACTTGTTACTTGCTTAATGAAATCTTAAAAAGGAATAAACTCTGCTAGCATCTATTATCTACTTCCTTTTCTACCTTAAGAGGATTTGTTTTTCTCTGACCTATAATATTATTTTTTGCCTTTAGTTCTCATGTAAAGTAACTTTAAAATTTAATAACATTAGTCTTTAAAAAAAATAACATAGATTAACAATAGTATGCTACAGGTTCTGTATATTCGTGCTCTATTTCCCTAACTAGATTGAAAGTTGTTTGAGAATAAGAAGAATTTATTTCTCCAGTGTTGGAGAAATATGAGTCACTGAAGAAAATAAAATGCAAACAATGCTATAAGTTGGCTTTCTTTGTAAAATCAATCTGGCTTACAGACCCCAGGACTACAGACTGACTTATAGGTTAAAATACATTATTGATGTGTACGGAAAAAACAAAACAAAGCGAAACTGGGGGTATAGTCATTGAAGAAGACAGAAAACTCTATAAGGTATGGAAAGATATTTTCTTGGAATTTGTTCTTTCTCATGGTTTCAGACTCTGTTGCCTTAAAAAAAACCTGCACTGATATTCAGATCAAACTACAAAATGCAATTAAAAATAGATTTCAAGTAGTTATTTGATGATGACTTTGATTAATTTCTCTCCCTTCACATTCAGTGCACATCCTGACTTTTTGCCGCTTATAGAGTTAATTTATGAGAGATGATTTTTTAAGGAGGTAACTTTTAAAAATTCCTTTATCCAACAGGCTTTTAAAATAGTAGTAACTGATCTGGAATATATGCAGCCCAGGTATTACTCACTTAATTTCTACTTGGTTTTGCTTTGAAAATGACTGCCCTGCTGTGCACCCCTGCCAAACCTAATGAGGATCTGCCTGTTCCAGGTGTCCCTCAGATTGATATCCTTGGTATCTCCAGAGGCCTCTCAATGTTTTGTTAAAAGCACATCACCAGTGAGCTTACTTTGATTGAGATTGTCACAGTCTATCGGTCCTTCAGTCATTTTTTTTAATTTAAAGGTATTTTTATATAATTGTGAACATATGCTTGACCCCAGGATTATAGAGATTTTCAGATGTGTAGTTCAACCATTATTAGATTTCAAATAATTTTAACCATGTTCAGTTCTCAAACCCACACAGCATGCTTTCAAGAACATATCTTGAACAAACTCACATTGACTAGCTTTCATTTTATGCATTATAGCATGTTTATGTAGCTGAAATATTTCATGAAAAGCCATGGTCAGATAATTTAATCTACTTCAAAACATATTAAGTTTATAAAGTAGGACAACCTTATAAAATGAGAAGCAAGCACAATTTGCATCAGGACCCATGCTGTCTAATCGGCCATGCTCACTGTCCTCATTCTGACCCTGATGATCTAAAAATGGGAGGAACTGGTGCAAAGCAGCTTGTGGAGTGGTATAGTAGTTCTTCAACTTACTGACTGTGCAATCCTAATCAAATTGGGTTGATGTAGTGATTAAATTAAATTGGATTATCCATATAAAGTGCCTGCACACAACAAACATTTACTTAATGGTTATTAGTTATATTAATTGTAACATTCCACCAGCTATAGACAGCATTGTCTAAGGGGAAGACAAGAGGATTGAAATTGAAATGCAGTAAACCACAAATCTAGTCCTGCTGTTAACATTTGTTTTGTAAGAGTTTCTTTGAAAGGCAAGAGTGAGGGAAATGCAGAGCTCGTTTTGATCCTGGAAATATTTTTCTATCTATAAAACACCATTAACCGGAGTGAGAATCAGAGTCCTGAACTCTATGTGTCCCTTGCCACACTGCTCCTCCTGAGGCAAGAATGAAATGCGAAACACAGAGGACTGTGTGCACGTCTGTAGTGACAAAGAGAAAAATACTCTCAGCCACAACCACCCCAATCTGCCTAAGAAGCAATCAGGACACAACCCCTCATCCCATTCGTGTGTCTGTTCCGTCAATCACCCAAGAAACCCAAAAGTTGCTCATCACCTCTCTTCCATTTCCCCATAGTTCTATACATTCCTTTACCTAACCCCACATGCACCTTTTCCCAACTCCAAAACACTTATTGCCAATATAATCAGAATACACTGTATCCTTAACCTTTTTATTTCCTTCAACTTCTATCTTTTGACTGAAATATGCATCTCCCTTGAGAACATTGCTTTGGCTAAGGATCTCTCAAGTGGCTTTTTTTTTTCTTTTCTTTCATACCACTCTTAAATTGGGTTTACCATGAGATAGCTACATACCTAACTCCTCATTACTGATTCCTGATCATTGTATTAGTCTTAGCCACATTGACCCCTCAAAATATTTAGCACAGAAACACATATCATTAGACTATGACAGGTATCTTCAATAAGTATGATTATTTCAAAGAATGTGATACCCACGACACTTGTAAATGTGGCAGACTGTCTAACTACATTCTTTAAATGGCATTTTCTTCCTTTGGTTGAAAACATGATTCTTAGTTCAGTTTTCACTAGAGCAGTGAGGTCCATGAACAAGTAGTTTCCATGGACAAGTGCCAGTCCATAAATTGTTATCATCTGCCTGTGATACAATAAATACAAAATTTGAGAAAACATTTGAAAAATTTTATAATAATTTAATGAGTACATTCATGTCTATTGAATCTAATATTTTTAAGGCTTCTTATTTTGTATGTATTTTCTATTTTTGAATTATTTATTATAGTTTAGAAAGTTATCAGTCTGCAGTGCTTTGGGAAAAGTAAAACAAACAAAAAGATATTAAGATGCACATAACAGGCATCTCCAACCATGGTGGAATGAGTGAAGAACTTAGGTTCGGATTCCAGCACACAACTTCATCCACGTGGGTGCTGTGCGCTCCAAAGCACAAGCACTGAGGGGAGCTTCAGAACTTCAAGCAAAAAAATTTTGTATATAATATGAAATCATAACATAACAAACGTAACATGGCAAGTACTTAGTTCCAGGGAAATTAAGCCAGCAGTGTGCTTAACGCAACAGACATTGACTGTGTTCAATCTGAAACAAAAATACTATGCTGTTTGGTAGTGAGCTATCAAACAGGTTGTAATAGATGAAAGGAAGGCTGATCTTGGCCCAGAACAGCCAAGAAAAAATATTGGTCCGTTGACTTTGAATGATTGAGAAGGTTCACTCACATTGGAAATAAAACATACAGTATGTTATAAACCTGTATATGGTTCATAATTAGGATAAAATAATGCTATGTAGTAAAAGCAAACCAGTGATTCTGCAATTAGGAGAAAATATACATTTCCACAGATCTATTTCTATATATCTAATATAGATAAACATGTATGTTTATATAATCATATATATGATTAAATCATTTGAGCCATTTAAATGAATAGGCTCAATTTGTAATAAACTAGAAACTAACAAATAGGAAATTCCTTTTAAAAATAAAATTTGTTATTCAGATTTATAAAAAAAAGAAATATTATACTCTTAAGGATATGTAACAAATCAAGTTCATTTATTTTATAATCTTAATCTGTACTATTCCAGGAAAGTATTATAAGATTTGAGAATTCCTTTCCAGAGATAAAACTACATATAGAAAATGAAATCATTACCTTTTCAGTTTAGGATTTCATAAATATGAAGTTCACTATATGAGCACTACTGTAGTTTGGAAACCTCACCCCAAACTTTTTTTTTTTTTCCTGGAGCTAAGATGCAGAATTATTGATTTTTTGAGAATCTTGGGGCACCTGGGTGGCTCAGTCATTAAGCATCTGCCTTCGGCTCAGGTCACGATCCCAGGGTCCTGGGATTAAGCCCCTCATTGGGCTCCCTGCTCAGCAGGGAACCTCTTCTCCCTCTCCCATTCCCCCTGCTTGTGTTCCCTCTCTCGCTGTGTCTCTCTCTGTCAAATAAATAAATAAAATCTTTAAAAAAATTAAAAAAAGAATGTCTAGATCTTGTTACTTGCATAGAGACATAGCTTTATTCATTTATTGAGTCTTTCAGTGATTATATATTGAGTGTTCACTATGTACGAGGCAATGATCTAGGAAGTAGGGTTATAGCAATGAATAGAATAAACAAAATTCTTATGTGTAGAAGAAGAAATTAAAGCAAAGAAAAAGATAAGACATGTTGAGACATTTCCAAAAGTTAAACATGAAAAATATCGTTGAGATCTGACTTGTGGTAGAGTTCTGAAAATGCAGTAGGTAAGCTTGTGTCTATCTGGGAAAAGGGCATTTCAAGAGAAGAGAACAAGTATTAAGTGCCTAGAGGTAGAAAAGTCCAGTGTTGTAAAAACAACATGGAAGCCAGCATTACGGTAATGAAGAGGGCAAGGGAAAAACGGTAGCATATGCAGTCAGAGGAGGGGTGGCAGGTCACATAAGGCTTTGCATGTCTTTTCTATGAGGGGATGGATAGCTCATGAGAGTCTCAGAGCAGAGGAGTGACATCATCTGAATTCTGACTTTAAAAGAACACTGTCACTATTCTATTATTAGAATAATCAATTGGGCTAAGAAAAAAAAAAACAGACTTGTTAGGAGGCTTGATAATTTAAGTGAGCCCGTGGTGATTCGATTCTCAGTGATGGCTAAGAGATGATCAAAGGTAGACAAAATCTGGATTTCCTGATGCATTGGGTAGTGGGTGTATGAGAACAAGACTGACTCTGACATTTCTGGACTGAGCGGCTGTATAATGGTATCATCATAAATTTCACAAAGACCAGATTTGTGTTGAGTGGGAGGTCAGGAACTCAATTTTGTATGCTGAGTTGGACAACTTTTGATTATGCACATTACACATTGATCTGTTAAATGGCCCTTTGACACACAGTTCTAGTTGATACTACTGAATAACATTGAAATTAGGCGTGTGGTACAATATGCAATTCAATAGCTCAACTGCAGTAGTGCTTTTCATCTGTGCCAATAGAGCAATGCTAGTTTGTATAAGAATTTAAATAAATGTAATTTTGTTTCACTTTTTTTACAAAGTGAGAGAAAACTGACAGTAAGAATGATATCTGTGATGAAAATGGAAACTTCATAAATTCTATACCATTTAGAACAACATGGAAATCCCTAGGCATGCCAAAAGCAGTAGCAAACCTTCACCTTTTATGAGATGATATCGGATTTAAATGAATGAAAATACTGCCATTTATGAACTTGTACAAAATTCTGGCAGTATATTTTAATGATGGTGCCTAAAATTGATATAGAATTTTAGACATTTTATGATTCAAATTCCCTCAGAAAAGAGCTTCCTCTTACCCCATGAATATAAATTTCATGTTTAACTTTTGCACTCTTATTTCAATACATATTTTCTGTTAGTCATTTTATGCAAAAATGAGATACCCACTTTCTAGACTTGATCTGGAGAGAAACTGCCATCATTAAGTCATGTGAAATCAATTTATCTCATAAAATAAAATTAGATGCATTGTGTCTCAGAGTCCTGTGTTTTCTGCTTTAGCTTTGCTTTCAAAAAGAACCCTGTTGAGGAAACAAACCCATTAAGAAAATAATTCAAAATACTCTTTTGATAGGAAGGGGAATATATTGCATGATATATTTATCAGCAAATTACAGGGAAAGGGGGGTCTGTGTAGCTCAGTCATTGAGCGTCTGACTCTTGATCTCAGCTCAGGTCTTGATCTCAGGGTTGTGAGTTCAAGCCCCGAGTTGGGCTCCACACCAGGTGTGGAGCCTACTTAAAGAAAAAAAAAAAATTAGTTACAGGAAAAGAATTCTCACACCCTGATTCTGAAGTATCTTTATAATTAATTAATTTTATTTTATTTTTGTAATTATTTTATAATTCCTCATTTCAGGGAATCTTGTCATGGGTTAACCATAGACTTTTTCATTCATTTTTAAATATTGGAATCCATAGTGAAAGTTTTCAGGAGTATTATCCTCCCAAATAACTTCTATTTAGGTTTACAGTTAATCTGCAGATGTATTTGGTTGAGAGTTAGGTCACAGTGAAGCCAAGTTCTAACTTCTAGATGTACTATTGGAATACCCAGCAGAATTGTCACTATCTTGGGGCAAAGCGGATATTACTGTTTAAGTAAAGTACTAGATTATTTTTTTCTACCAGATTTAGATTTCAAGACACAGGGAATTAAAATTTTACTTTATAGAATATGAGAATTGTTGGAAAGCTAATTAGAGGGGGAAAACATGAAAGACAAATATATAGATATATTAGATATATCTTAGCTTATACAAAATGAGAAAAATAAACTTAAATAATAGAAGTAAGTATCCAAAATCAGCTGAGAAACAGAAGGAAATGAAAATTTAATTTACATTGAGAGTAAACAAAAATCAAAGAACATTTTAAAATTAAGAAAAAAATGATATATAAAAGTAGATTAAGCTAAATTAAAGGAAGAGATTATAAAATATACTAAAGACAAAGGTGTTAAATGTAATGAAACATTAATTAGGCTAAAATATGCATGAAATGAGCAATTATTGTTCCTCCTTGCTCTGCCTCTATGTGCAGGTACGATCTATCATTGAGTTAGGATAATCAACATATAAAATTCCTCTATTTTGCCTTCCCTGGATTGCAATTCTATGACTGTGTTTTGAATTCGGGGTCCAAGTATTTCTTTTTTAATTTGAATTGCACACTTTCAAAGTGTTCAATAATTCCAATATTTGAATCTAGCAGTAATAGCAAATATACTACGATAAAATTTTTGTTTTCTTTATATTAAATTGAAATGAATAACTGTTAACAGATGATTAAGAAAATGTTTACAGTAATTGCTACTGTGTTGTTACTGCACTAGGATATCGGCCTCAGGTAAGCCTATGAAAAGACACAGACCTAAGCCCTTGTTTTCTCAGGGCAGAAATGTTTCTCAACTACTCATAAATGTATTTGAAATGAAGGCATTTAATTATATCATAATTGGTGATTCTGAAATTGCAAAGGTCACAGCAAGTTTATCCAAGTGCAAAACTCTTAGAATTCTTACTACAGGAAAGAAGTATATTTCAAACTTGGTCCAAGGATAGGATTTTAGCTTGCTCAAGCCTTTTTCAGATATCTCCTTTTGCCATGATTATCACTTTTAAAAGGCACTTCACTTATTCCTCTGATTAACCGAACCTCGAAAAACTTCTTTGAGGTTTTAAGTATTTAACCCAAAAGAAAATTTCACAGGATAAAAAGGATTTTACATAACTGCTTGTCCATTAATAAAGAAGGACTAAAATCCATGCATCTTATAGCTAAATAGAAGTTCAACTTACATAGCTCTAAGTTTACTTATTCAATTAGTTTTACTCCAGAGAAAGTTGGAAATTTGAATGAAAGTAATCAGAGATAATCCTTCTGAGGGAGCAAAAAGGTTTTAAGGTTTTTGTTTGTTGGTTTGTTTTTTAATCTAGGTTTTGCAGATTAGCTCTAAATTTAATTCTTCCATTGGCTCAGCTCGAGATCTCTGGAGTCATTGTACCAATCTCTTTGTACATATCCCACCCCATGTATATATGATTACAGCTCTATCTTTGATTTATATACAGAATCTGAATCCTTTGCCACCACCTTGGTCTAAACCAGCCTCATCTCTGACTTGGGCTATTTCTGTATCCTCCATATGGAAATGTTTATGCTTGCTCCAGATAGATGATTCCCAAAATGATCCTATTTAAATATCACAGATCCTGTCACCCCTGACTCAAATCCCTCCGAAGGCTTCCTAGTGCACTCCCATAAATAAATAAATAAATGTCTACTTTTCTTATCAAAATTCTTCCTTTAACTAAGACATATCCTTTTCCGCCTACCTCTACTCATTCCCCTCTGTCCAACTTTACCTTCATCCTGTGATTCCATGATCATCCCCAGATTTCCCCTCCCAGCTTTCACAGTGCTGATACCTAGGCTTGGACCGCTCATCTCCAGTAACCATAAGACTTGCCTTCTCAGATCATTTGGTGCTTCTACTCAAATACTCAAATATCAAATGAGGATCTTTTTTAAAAAGGGACTTCCTGCTGTCCATTCACTCATTCTACTTTGTTTATCCTACATACAATTACTTGGATTCAACATTTTGGTCTATATGTATTTTGCCTTCTTCTATAAGTCCCTTGAAGTTTTATATGATTTCATAACAAGACATATTGAAATAATTCAAAATAATGATAATAAATCTTAATTTTTTCCTGTTACCATAAGTACCAGATGTAAAAATGTAAATCAGAAAAAAGTTGCCAACATTATATATCACATGTATCAAATGAAGTATGAATTCTCTTACTCTCTGTTTTGATTTTTGGTTTATTTCCCAATTATTAGAATTTTAGAAACACATCTTTTTATTATGCAGATTAGCCAAGTGTGAAAGGTTCAAGTCTGTGGAGGTTAGCTGACCTTATTTTTAGTTCTTTTTTTTTAATTTAATTTAATTTTATTATGTTATGTTAGTCACCATACATCGTTAGTTTTTGTTGTAGTGATCCATGATTCATTGTTTTCATATAATACCCAGTGCTCCATGTAGTACGTGCCCTCAATACCCATCATCGGGTAACCCATCCCCAACCCCCTCCCCTCTAAAACCCTCAATTTATTTCTCGGAGTCCATAGTCTCTCATGGTTCCTCTCCCTCTCCGATTCCCCCCCCCTTCATTTTTCCCTTCTTTCTCCTAAGTCCTCCATGCTCTTCCTTATGTTCCCCAAACAAGTGAAACCATATGATAATTGACTTTCTCTGCTTGACTTACTTCACTTAGCATAATCTCCTCCAGTCCCATCCATGTTGATATAAAAGTTGGATATTCATCCTTTGTGATGGCTGAGTAGTATTCCATTGTATATATGGACCACATCTTCTTTATCCATTCATCTGTTGAAGGGCATCTCGGCTCTTTCCACAGTTTGGCTATTGTGGACATTGCTGCTATGAACACTGGGGTGCATATGGCCCTTCTTTTCATTACATCTGTGTCTTTGGGGTAAATACCCAGTAGTGCAATTGCTGAATCATAGGTTAGCTCTATTTTTAATTTTCTGAGGCACCTCCACACTGTTTTCCAAAGTGGCTGTACCGACTTGCATTCCCACCAACAGTGTAAGAGGGTTCCCCTTTCTCCACAGCCTCTCCAACATTTGTTGTTTCTTGCCTTGTCCATTTTTGCCATTCTAACTGGTGTAAGGTGGTATCTCAGTGTGGTCTTGATTTGAATTTCCCTGATGGGAAATGATGATGAACATTGTTTCATGTGTCTGTTAGCCATTTGTATGTCTTCTTTTGAGAAGTGTCTGTTCATGTCTTCTGCCCATTTTTTGACTTATTTGTTTTTTGGGTGTTGAGTTTGAGAAGTTCTTTATAGATCTTGGAAATCAACACTTTGTCTGTAGTATCATTTGCAAATATTTTCTCCCATTCCGTGGTTGCCTCTTTGTTTTGTTGACTGTTTCCTTTGCTGGGCAGAAGCTTTTTATCTTGATGAAGTGATTAACTTTTGCTTCACAGCCTTTGGAGATGTATCTTGAAAGAAGTTGCTGTGGCCAATGTTGAAGAGGTTACTGCTTATGTTCTCTAGGATTTTGATGGATTCCTGTCTCACATTGAGGTCTTTCATCCATTTTGAGTTTATCTTTGTGTATGGTGTTAGAGAATGGTCGAGTTTCATTCTTCTGCATGTGGCTGTCCAATTTTCCTAGCACCATTTATTGAAGAGACTGTCTGTTTTGAGTTCTTAAGTTTAACAATTAACAGCATTGGTATTTTGCTCAAGTCACAGTTTTAAACTCTAACTTATTTACCTATGGAACAGATATAGTAATATACCCTAAAATTTCTACAAAATAGAATTCTGAATATTGGGAATTGGGACAATCCATATCAAATCTACATCATTTAACCTGACACAAAGAGTCCTAAAAATGTAAATAATTATAATTTGATATTGTTGCAGTAGATAAATATGGATAATTCATTGCATTTAAAAATGTCTAAAAGGGAAAATGATAGCAGTTTTCCCACAGGAGATTTGAAAATAAATCACATTGTAACGTATGAAACACTTCCAAAACTAATTATTAGATTTACGTTGTGCTTGGGCTATCATCTTAATATTACATCCATTATCATTCTTAATGTTAATTACATAACTCATCATGAATTCTCTCACAAAAGTCTTGAACAAAGGTAGTTTTGGGACACTTGGTGGCTCAGTTCAGCTGGGGTCATGATCTCAGGGTCCTGGGATCTAGCCCTGTGTCCACTGCCTGTTCAGTGGGGAGTCTGCTTCTCCCTCTGCCCCCAGTCCCCGCCTTGTGCATGCTCTCCCTCTCTCTCTCTCACAAATAAATAAATTAAATCTTTAAAAATAAAAAAAAGTAGTTTTAATTCCTGGCTGAGAAAATTAAAAGTAATTCAAATTAAAATAATCACTTCTTATATGTTCTCTTTGGGGAGAAAATTCTTATATAAATAATTATTTTTTAAATAATCTGTTCAAAACACAAATATCACAATTTTAAACATGAAATGTTTTTATTTTCATTTATTTATTTTATTTTTATTTAAAGATTTTTATTTATTTATTTGAGAGAGAGAATGAGATAGAGAGAGAATGAAAGGGGGGAGGGTCAGAGGGAGAAGCAGACTCCCTGCTGAGCAGGGAGCCCGATGTGGAACTCGATTCCGGGACTCCAGGATCATGACCTGAGCCGAAGGCAGTCAGTTAACAAACTGAGCCACCCAGGCGCCCTTATTTATTTTTAAACATGGAATGTTTTCTTGTCTAGTTTTTACAGTACTACAAAATTTGAATGAAAAATTATTTCCATTTTTATCTTGTTTTCTTACTCATTGAACATTTAACAATTAAGCAAGCATAATCTGAAATATATGCATGTTATTATAAATAATACAGGGTAGATATTTTTAAATGACATTTCACAGGTTATGTCAAAGAGGTGAAGACACTGATATATAAACAGGTTGACATAAAAGTATCTCTCAATTATGATGATGTTAAGTATATTTAGAGAATCTTTCAAGATAAAGGAAAAGAATGGCTCTGAAATTGATTTGGATTTTTCAAAATTATAATATCTTACAAATAGGAAAGAACATTATCTTCATGGGACCATAATGGATGAAAAAGATTTTTTTGAAAAAAAAATGAGTCTTTGAATGTTTACCTCTTTAGTCTTGTGGGGTTTTTTTTTTTTTTGATATCTATTCTTTCTATTCTATTGCGATGTTGGAACACCACTCAACATATTTCATGTGTTTCACAATCTATAAAGATAATTGTTTTTCCAAAATTCTCTTACTAAGAAAACAAAAATAGGACAACATATCTGGATATTTTTTAGTCAAGAAAGGAGTTCATGGCCCACCAATTCTTTTATCATTAGGAAGAAAAAGTTTCTTTTTTTTTTAAGATTTTATTTATTTATTTTGACAGAGAGAGAAACAGTGAAAGAGAGAACACAAGCAGGGGGAGTGGGAGAGGGAGAAGCAGGCTTCCCACCGAGCAGGGAGCCCGATGCGGGGCTCAATCCCAGGACCCTGGGATCATGACCTGAGCCGAAGGCAGACACTTTAATGACTGGGCCACCCCGGCACCCCAGGAAGAAAAAGTTTCTAAATGCCAATTTTTATTGACTTTATTTGAATAAGAAGTATTTTTGATATGGCTAAATCATAAGCTATAACTTTTTCATATATGAATAAATAAAATTACATAAAACATATTCTCCTGATCCTGATTCGAAAATAAAAATAATGTAAGTTGTTTTATCAGTCTTTTATTCATTTTGTGATCATATATGAAGAAAGCTTTTATTACAGAGATAATTCACATTTGATTATCTTGATGATAGGTCATATAAATTTATAGAGTATAAGAACCATGTATGTTGGGACGCTTGGGTGGCTCGGTTGGTTAAGCGACTGCCTTCGGCTCAGGTCATGATCCTGGAGTCCCGGGATCGAGTCCCGCATCGGGCTCCCTGCTCAGCAGGGAGTCTGCTTCTCCCTCTGACCCTCTTCCCTCTCATGCTCTCTATCTCTCATTCTCTCTCTCTCAAATAAATAAATAAATTCTTTAAAAAAAATAAAGAACCATGTATGTTGTAAATTAAAACCCTTCGATCACAGTTTAAGATCATAAATAACTAGTAAACTAACAATCTGGCTACTGACATAGAGTATGAATTAACTGGTTTGATACATAATGTAAATGTTATGTATTTTAAACTAAATAAATATCTATATATATCATTCATATTTCTACTTCCAAATTGAAATTGACATTCTATCTTAATACCATATGCAATTATTAATTGCTTTATCATTATGGCTAGAGAAATACAATATTTCTCTCTCAAAAGGAGAGTGGTCAAGGAATTTTAAAAAGAGCGGACACTTTTTAAGGATTTGCTTTGCATTCATCCATATTGCTTGAGAACAAGAATGGAATAATGTGTCCACATATGAATTTGAAAACTAAATAACTGTTTCAGTGTATGATGAATATAATAATATTTATGCTGGATGGTATTCTAGAATCTCAGAACAAAATGGCAAATAGATAAAATTTCTGGTCTCATTCAGTGAAGAAACAGGTACAATAGATAATCATGATGTAGCTTTTTGGTTCTGCAGTTGAAGAAGAGAGAAAAGACAGTGAATGAATACTATGTAACATGAAAATTTTATTTAAATTTAAAAATTATCTGATGAAAGGATTAACCATTCTGCAGAGATTATTTCAATATAAGAAGAGGAATTCGCTCTACGTGTCTGTCCATTAGTGATGACTTCAGTGACTCCTTTAGCTCTGAAAACACAAAAGTACTGTTAAGTCCTAGTTTCTGTGTTTGACCATGGTATATGGGGGAAGTAAACAGAAAGAAATGAAAATACAATATAGATAACAATTTGTATTAAAAATTGCAAATAAAATATCACAGAATATATGGAAGATAGTGGATAAGTTTACCTGAAAGACTAAGAAACAGCATTTTATGGAGAAGGTAATAACCAAGTTGATTCAGGATTTATTTTTTAATCACATTAACTTAAAAACTAAATTACTGTTTCCCCCACTACTTAGCTACCTTTCTCAAAAGTGGTACCATTTCTGAAACTTCATAGGGTAGGGCTAATAAGAGACATTATTTGTCTCACTATTTCTTTAATAAACTCCTGGAAGATAGACTGTGACAGCATAAAACTGAGATTTAAATAACATTACAAGTGGATTATTTCTGAATATTAAAAGGCCATAAAGTTAACAGACTTTAAATAAACATACGATTAACCTTTATAATAGGATAATGCAAATATAAATATTTTGCATATTTTAATTTCAATATATTCTTATGAGCCAATCGTGCAGTTAGTTAATAAGTTACTAATTATATTGTTTCACTTATTTGTTGACAATTAAAATTATCTTTTGGTTTATAGCATATCTTAACTTCTTAGGTATTCATTTTTTATTTTAGGTTTTCATTTTAAAAAGGATTAAATCTGTGGATAACCTTGAAACTCACCCACTCTTTCTATTTCAAGTGTATGCCTAGAGATTCATTATTTAATTCCTTGCATAATTCCCTTTGTCTCCACTAACTCAAAATTTTCCTGTGAAAAATAACTTCTGTTTTTAAAATAATGGGATTAGGATGTGTTATATTTCTGAAGTAAATGGAAGTAGTAATCTTGGTAACTCATATCTGTATATTGGTTAGTCTTCATGGTGACACTATCAATTTATTTAGATTATTAGTGAACTTAAGAAAACGCATAATGAGTCAACTTCTATTTGAATGCTTTCATTTCAGGGAATTTTTCTTAAACAATAAAATTTACAGCTTTTATACTGAGTGCTTATATGGAAAATGCATTAATTAACATACATACATATATGTTTATATATTAATCATTAGAGTGTTGCTGAGGTAACCAAGATTAGAAGGGCCAGCCTTTAAAAAAGGAGGATATGACAGAATGAAGAGCTGATATCTTCAGTAGTTTTTTCCTAGGACGTGCCAAAGCCAAACATTGGGCAAAACTGAAAACTCATGTTTTATTCAGGAAACAGGCTGCTTAGGTATTTGGATTTAAAGTGTTGGTCTTACTATTTATTTCACATTTGTTTCTCTTATCTTTCCTTCTTTCAACAGATAGTCGTTGCATGTGTTTGTTATGCATATTTTTTGTTACAGTTTATTGGTTACTGTATGAGTTTCTTTTGTGTACTGTAACTAATTATCAGAAACTTGATGCTTAAGCAACAGAAATTTATTCTCTCACAGCTCTGGATGCCAGAAGCCTGAAATCAGTTTCACTAAGCTGAAATCAAGGTGCCAGCGAGGCTTTGCTCCCTCTAGAGGCTGTAGTGAATTTATTCCTTGCTTCTTCCAGCTTGTGGTGGCTGTTGGCATTCCTTGACTTGTGGCCCCAAATTCTGCACCGTGGTCATGTTGCCTTCTTCTCTTCTGTGTATGAAACCTCCCCCTGCCTCTTTCTTATAAGGACACCTATAATTGCACTGAGGGCCTACTCAGATCGTCTGGATTAATCTGTCCATGTCAAGATGCTTAATTTAATCGGATCTGCAAAGACACGTTTTCCTCATAAAGTAACATGTATAGGTTCCAGGGATTAGGACCTGATATCTTTGGATGTCCATTACCAAGCCTTCTATACTTATTCTAAAGATAATATACATCTGTGATTTCATAGAGCCTACCAAAAATTAAAACTTTCAAAATGTATATGAATCCCTGAACTCATTAATTTTGTATTAAAATAAACTAATCCTGTGTGTTGAGGGACTTCCACTCCTGACTTCCATTCCTAGCTGAAAACAACAAGAACAACAAACAGAACAAAATACATTACACAAACTTTTTGACACAGTGGTTATCTGACAGCAAAAGACAGTGTTCCTGAGACATTGGGGGGTGGGCAGGAAACAAGGTGAATATTATAATTGTTCCAGCTTATTAGGTTGTGGGACGTGGAGAAGAAACTGAGGCAGAGCCCAGCGTCCTCCCTTAAGGAGATGAAGCTAAGAGTAGGGGGGAGTCCAACTCACCTAGAGATCATAGGAAAAATCTCTGATTCTGATAAGAGAAGTGAGAGGTTATCACACTTCCTTATTTCCAAATACATTACAATGCTACAATAAACAAAACAGTATGGTACTGGCATTAAAACAGACATACGAACCAATGGTATAGAATAGAGAGCCCAGAAATAAACCCACACATATATGGTCACCTGATCTTCAACAGGGCTGTGAAGAATACGTGCTGGGTAAGTAAATGGTACTGAGAAAACTGGAAGTCTACATGCAAAAGAATGAAAGTGGACCCTTATCTTACAACATACACAAACATTAACTGAAAATGCATTACATACTTAAACATAAAACCTGGAACCATAAAATTCCTTTAAGAAAAGGTAGAGGAAATCTTGACATTGCTTTTGGCATTGATTTATTGGCTATGACACCAAAAACATAAACAACAAAAGCATAAGACAAGCAGGACAAGCAGGACTACATCAAATTAAAAATCATTTGCACAGTAAAGAAAATAGTCTAAAAGATGAAAAGGCAACCTGGGGGATAGGAGAGAGTATTCACAAATCATACATTCGATAAAGGGTTAATACCCAAAATATACAAGGAACTTCTGTAACTCAATAGCAAAAAACACAAATAACCCAATTAAAAAAAAAATTGGGTGAAGGACCTGAATAATAGACCTTTTTACAAAAAAGACCTACAAATGGCTGAGGACATACATGGAAAAAGTACTCACCATCACTAATCATCAGGGAAATGCATATCAAAACCACAATAAGATATCACTTCACACCTGTTAGGATATTTATTATCAAAAAGAAAAAAAAGAGTGTTGGCTAGAATGTGGAGAAAATACCATGTTGTTGGCATGATCCAGCAATTCCATTTCTAGGTTTATATTCAAACAGATTGAAATCAGGATCTTAAATTGATGTCTGTATTCCATGTCATTTCAGTATTATTCACAATAGCCAAGACATGGAATCAACCTAAATGTTCATCATTGGATGAATGGATTAAAAAATCTGGTATATACAAAGAATGGAGTATTTTTCAACCTTAATTGCCATTTATAATAACATAGATGAACTTGGAGGACATTCACAATTGAATGAAAAATTAGGCATAATCAGCAGAGAAGGTTATTAAAACAGGAATTATAATTGTATTTCAAAGGTCCAAAATTTAAACAGATGCATGAAAATTGCCCTTTTTCCATGTCTTAATCAGCATGTTAAACCTAAAAAGCCAAATAAATATGGTCTTATGTAGTATTTATTTAGTTTCACACACATAGTTAGCATTTCATATGTTCTGTATTCCTTTCTTCATTTACTATTCTCCATTCAGAACCATTTTGTATCTTGAAGTCTTTCTTCAGTGATTTTTATAAAGGCTGGTTAGTGTTAAGTTCAAATTTAATTAGTATGAGCATTAGTTCATTTTTGAAAATAGTTTTATTGAGAATAGAATTCTAGCATTCAGCATTTGAAGATGTTATCCATTGTTTTCTGGTTTTCCATGTTTCTACTGACAATTTGACGTAGTTTTACCTTCGATCATTTTGTGAGGATATATTTTTCTCCTATTGCTGGGTTTTATGTTTTTTTTCCCTCTGATATGCCTAATTTTTATTTTTATTTATTCTATTTGCAGTTTTTAGTATGGACTAAGTCTGTATGTACATCATCCTTTCAAAATGTATTTTTTTCATTTTTTCTTAAAATAGCACCTCTGTTGTAGTCTCTTCTCATTTAGGGACTCTAATTACATGGATAGATGCTAAGCTTTTTTTTTTTTTAAACAATTTGTCATATGACTCCTCTCTTTTACATATTTTTCATATATTCTTTGTCTCTTTATGATCAGTATGGATATTTTTTGACCCCTTTTCTAAGCCTTTATTACTATCTGCTGCTGTGTCTTAGATACTATTAATCTGCTTATTTTTTTAAATTTTTTAAAGATTCTATTTATTTATTTATTCATTTGAGAGAGAGAGAGAGAGAATGCAGTTGAAGGGAGGAGCAGAGGGAGAGACACAAGCAAACTCCCATGCTGAGCAGAGTCCGAGGCTGGGCTCGATCCCAAGACCCTGAGATCATGACCTGAGCTGAAATCAAGAGTCAGACACTTAACCGACTGAACCATCCAGGCACCCCAACCTGTTTATTTCTTAAATCTTATGATTTTTCCCTTCTAAAATTCTTTTTCCTTTCTAAAATTTCTATTGAATAATGTAGACTCCAGATTTCAGAGAGTAATTTTTCTCCTCATAAGTTACATTCTGTGAACAAATTAATCACAAATTATTTGAGAGGTCATATCTGATAACTACCATATATTGGTCACTTTTGGTTCTGTTCTGTTGTCTGCCCCACCTACCTTACAGGACTATTGTATGAATGAAATCAGAAAATTGAAGGAAATTTCTTTGAAAAGAATAAAGTCTAATGTATATTACAATCATAAAAAATGGTTTTCTGTGTTTATCTGACATTAGGTTATTTGACAACATCTTGAGTTTTGTCATCTGGTTCTGTTTATCAGGCTGTTTATTTTTTTATGGAATGATTGAAATTGCATATAAAAATTTAGAACGTCTTGATGATATCTCTCTGCAAAGGGGAATTAACAGGTACTTATAGTAGGATCAGACTTCTTATATCTAAACAATAATTGAATTGATTCATGTGAGAATTTAGTTTGGAAGAGGACTGAACTATTTGACTTTAATTTTAATGTATAGCATTTCTGGGGTTTTAACTGAAATCAAGGATATTTGCGAGGAACACTCCTCTGTGGATATTTTTAAAGTCTCATGTTTCTTTCCTCCATCAGTCAGACTTCAAAAAGCTCTGCTTAGTGACTAGGCTCCTAGCTGCCATGTTCTGCTGGGCTCAAGGTCTCTTGATTGCAAAGCTTAGGGATTAGCAAATGTTTGGGGGAATTGGATCACAGAATGTGGGGCTTAGTCCCTTACAGTTCCCTTTCTCCTTGAATTTGACCCCTCATATCTTTACTATCTTGGTAGAGCTTCACTGTCAATTTTCTCTTCAAACATGGGACCCTTTTGCAGCATCTATGTTTTACTTTCTCTTTAACCCTTATGCCCCTATTTCTGATTGTAAATATCTCTGGTATAAAAAGCAGAAGCTGGGCTAAGTGCATAAACTCATTTGTATAATTTTCAAGAAAAGAAGAAACAACATAATTTTCTGTTAGACTGAATTTATTGATGTGAATGTGCACATCATTTAGTTTTAACCCAATGTGCTAGCTTCAGCCACTGGGACCTGGTGATGGACATTATTTAAAAAGTGAGTAACTAGAAATTCCTTATAATATCATCAATCAAATATCCAAATATCGAAGAAATAGTAATGGTGTGTAGAGTCATTATAAATGACCTGCCCACCAACCACCTAATCATGTCATCCTCAGAGGTTCCATAATAACCCTCATCAAATTGTTGAGAAATTCACTGATGTGGTAATGGCCACAGTAATTGAAAAAATGCTTCAAGTGTCATTATCTGAAAAATAGGAATGCTGGGAAAAGATATTAAAGATGAAATTTTCTCCCTGAGTGTTAAGATGATGAGATGACAAAGACCAAAAAGTGATATTTAGCTTATATAGATCAAGTAAATAAGGATCCCATAACATCGCTGGTAGTGTGACAAAGAGAATGTTCTGCCTACAGGATTATTTTATAGTGTGAATTGAGTTTGCACTCCCTAAGTCAAAGTAGATTTCTTTTCCGTTATTGTCCTCCACTGTTAACAACAATATGAATATCTTCATCAAGGTGATTTTTCTAACACAGATGTGTTACTTGTTCATTACATGTCAGCCCCTGATCCAGGGTGAGATGAAGAAACCCCTTCTAATAACTTTATCACAAATGTTTGTGAGTATCATCAAGATGCACTCATTCAGAGATAGAAATATCTGCAAAGATAAATAGTACGAATCTCAGAAAAATATATGAATAATCCTTATTAAAGAAGATATGTTTTTCTAAATGCAACAAATGTAAACATGACCTTTTGCTCAGTATAGATACAACTGAGAATAATGATAATCTTGTTCTTTCTCTAGCATAATGAAAATGTGCCTGTGTGTGTACCATACTCAGATTCAATAGACTATCTTTTCGGTGAAGAAAACTGTAAATTCTTAACAGTCACATTATGGCACCAAGACTTAGTATAAGTTTGAAGTTCAAATTTGTCTTTTTACCTGGATCAGGTAAAATTCTGAGCACGATTTCCTTCCTCAATCATTTCTGCAAGTCTAAACACTAGAGCCTGGATATTCTGTTGCTTTGGTAGGACTCCTGTCTTCAACATCCACCCCAAGAGCTATGGAGACAGTCCACATTGTTTGTCATTTTACTAAAAAATTTGTGAGGAGGTGTGTCAAAAATGTGCAAGTTTTAAATTTTTCCAAGGTGATTCTGATGTTGACTATGCTTGGGAACAAGTGAACTAGGGAGAAAGTGAAGCCTAAGAGTAGAAAATGCCCTAAGACCACACCCTAAGAAATTTCAGCATTCATTTCTGGTAGAAGATTTTGGTTGAGCGAAGGGTATAATTTAGGATAAACTGGTAAAGTATGGGAAATAACCGTGTTCTATATTGTGAGGAATTGAATTCAAAGAGCATTTGTAGAAGCAGAGGTTGGTCAAATATTTGGAATTTTCTGAAGAAGCCAAGAAAAATGAAGAATGAAGAATGAAAAATGTCATTTCAGTTTAACAACCCAAGCAAGGTCATTTTCAGTGAAGTGGAGAAAAAAATAAAAAAAAAAAATAGAGTAATTTCAAAATGGAGTGTGGCCTAAAGAAGAGAAAATGTTAGGTTTTCATTCAATAATTATTGAAGAGAAATTAAAATTATGTGCAAAGTCATATCTTTGAAAACCTAATCTAGACTAAAATGGTTCTGTTTTTGTGAAATGTTCTCCTTACTCAAGATTGTTTATATCTTTTGCCTAAAACTACTCACACATATCAATAACATAATCTGTTAACATAAGAAAATTATTATCTCATAAACAGTTGTGGATTTAGCTGAGAGATAATAGCTAATGTCTATTGTAAATAGTCTATTAGAATTTACTTTAAAAATTGGAATTCTGTTTTCTATAGCTAAAATGTTTCATGAAATATCCATCAATTTTCTTTTCCTAACAACCATTTTATTAAAGCAAAGAGAAAAACACATTATAGTATTCTAAAAACAAGACAAGGAAATATGAAATGAGTGATGAAGAGTATGAATATGATAAAAATAAACAAGACTTGAGAAAGACAGCCAAAACATGTTTAATTTGTAACAAATATTGTCAACCTTTTCTTAAAAATGTAACTCTGAAGCAACCTTGATATCAAGAAAGTTGATAATGAGGATATTCTAAGTAAAAATTTAGTCTGTCAGATACGGGTTTGAATGGAAACAAAGCACACAAATATATATATTTAAATATAACCATTTGATATACATATTCATCAGAACTAATTCATCCAACTCCAATCACATCTTATTTTAAGTTCAGAAGCACTGGCAATTTTTGCCTTTATTATGAGAAAATAACAATCACATTAGAAAGCCTTGTCATTCGCTCAGTAATGAGTTTAATATGACATTTGGGAAAATGCTTTGCTGTGACTAGAATAGCAATGTTGATTTTACATTTTAAAAGATGCTTCAAAACACATACAGTAAAAACGGTTTCATACAGGGTTTTATTTTTCCACCCATTTCAATTTGAATGTGAGTTAAATTCTAAATTACAGTAATTGTGAACTGTTTTCATGTTACTATAAAGTTTCAAATTGTGGGCTAAGTCTTACTCTGGAAGCAGAATCTCATCAATAGAAAATGATTTTCAAAACTGCTATTATTGATTTTTAGTCTGAGGTATTTCCTTTATATGCAGGGCAAATTCCGACGATTACACATTGAATCAGAAGTATTAAAATGAACACAGTTACTATACTTCAATCATAGTGAAGTAAAAAAGAATTTTTGTTAGTCCAACCTTTTTAAGCTATTTTATCTAGTTTGAGAATTAAAATGTGTATGGATCCGTGCTTAAGGACATTTTGAAGAAAATAAAAGAGATGACTCTTCTAATACAGTTTATTTCTAATCAGTATTATTCATTTGCATTTTCACCCTACAGTTCTTGAAACTGTCATTTCATAAAACAAAAATGACACTAAATATTGTTAAAGCAAAAATTGCACTAGACACAGTAAACGGTCAAAGAAGATTTTATTGGAGGCTCTTGCAACAGTGAAGAGAGAATATAACACAGTCTTAACCCCTTTTCTAAAAGGTGGGGGGAGGGGGCCGGAGAGTTTCTAAGAGCAGAGTTGGGGGAATCAGGCCATCTGTGTTTGCTTATTGGACTTACCCATAGGAAACGTAAACTTTCTTCTCTCTTCATGAATGGAAGTAGTTTTACAACTCTGAATGGGATGCTCATTGAGGTTGAGCTTCTATTCTCTCCACAGAGACTACAAGATAAGGAAGCTAGCTAGCATCCTTGATAATGACATTTCAAAGGGATGGTTTCCAGGTCCTGGAGAAAAGTAGTCCTGGGTTGTAAAACTGCTAAGGAATTTTTTTAAAAAGATTTACATCTCAAGGAAGCAGGGAAAGAAATTGCAATTATAAGTTTTCTAAAGCAAATGCTCCAAGAAGAGAGAGAGAGGAGGGACTTTTTTGGTTAGGCTGTTTGGATTCTGTGAAAGCCAAAGTAGGAGGGTGGTCATGAGCCTAAAGGCAGGAAGAAATCTGCCTGCAGTTTAATTAAGCTTAGGAAACTATTAAGTCTAGTGTTGATCAGTTTTTTTTTATTTATTTGTTTTTAAGGCTATTTTTTTAAAGAACAGTTTCAGGTTCACAGTCAAATTGAGAGGCAGAGTTCTCCCATAAACTCCTGCGGACACACACATAGCTGCCCTCATCTAGCCACATCCCCCCGCCCACCAGAGTGGTACGTTTGTTAAAATTGATAAAACTACATTGACACACCAAAATCACCCGAAAATCAGTGATGAAGGTTGTTTATATCAGTTAAAACGACATTATTTTTCTGTTACTGTTTTGTTGCATTTACATCTCATGATCTTGGAAACAAAATACTTCATTGTAAAAGAAAAATGCAATAAATTATCCTCCAAATTTCTCAAATAAAAATATATTGTTTATATCTATTACCATTAATGTTTACTACAATTAAAAAACAGTATAATAAAAATGCAAAGGTCATATGCTCAGTACCTATAAAAAAATGTTCCTCCTTTTAATTGAAGTCATTAAGTTTTGTGAAAGCCCACTTTATTGCCTTATATTATTAACTCCATTACAGACTGGCACTTTTCCAAACAACTGTTCTTGGAGACACTGACTAGATATCTGTCACTAGGAAACTTTCACCATTACTCTCATGATATACTATCGCAGTGAAGATTAAAACATGAGCGAATGCTGGCTAAATGAAAAAGGATGTGGAAATTAATAAAGAAACTTCTATATGTAAAAATGTTCTTGTTTTAAACCTGTTCAAAATATACAAGTATGTTTACATATTTAATCATATTATTTGGTCATATATTAACATTTGTGCTAATATTCAACATATCAGAGAAATCTAAAAAAATATGAATTTCATTGTTTTCATATTGATCCACTGATCAAAACTATATAATTGTAATTGTGCCAAGACAATACAACCCAAGCACAAACTGTATTTTTTTTTTGTTCATAAGAGGGTGAAACTATATTCATAGAGAAATAATTGGAATTGAAGAGTTTTTTTTTTCAAATAGATGAGTTTAATGTTAATTTGGTTACATTTACTTTAATAATTACACATATTCATTCAAAAACTTAAAAAGAACTAGTATTTAATGCTAATAAGCCCTATGATTAAAACTACAGTTCACAGAAACAAAGACAATATTAGAAAAATTATAGAAGACTGATATATATGCATTATCTCTTTTGCTGTTCTTGGCTGCTAATTATATAAAAATTTATCTTCCATGTTGGTGGCATTGTGTGTTCTAGAGTATTCAGTTAGATGGCATTTGAAAATTTTGGGGCATTACTGTGATTTATATATTGAGTAGAGTAAGAGTATAAATATATCAAGTAGTAATGGAAATGGAGAGTTTAATAAATTACATGCTACATTAAAGATATATGCAAGTTAAAAATATAAACTCAAGAATATGATATTTGAGGAAAAAATACTTTTTTTTTCTCAATAATGAACATATCCAGTAACCCCTGGGTTACCATTTGCATCACTGAGGCAGTAGTTTTCTAAATTAACATATATTTCAACAATGTGTAAAGCAATATTAAATGTGGTTTAAGAGGACATACAAATGTAGTTAAAGTATTAAATAAATGGGAATCATAAACACCAAATTTAGAATCATTTCCTCTGAGAAGAGATTTAGGAAATATGTTGATAAATAGAATATTGAGGCTTCAATTATTCCATAATGTTTGCTTCTCATGAAAAAGATCTGAAATAATTGATATGATTTCAGGTAATTGAGGGACTGATACATGATTGTTCTTTATATTTTTATGTCATGTTTTGATTGATAGGCAATAAAAATTTTTTAAATGGCATGCACCAACATTTAGAAGTCTGTTTACTATTGTTTGATCTTCAAATTTATATGGCAAACCATAGAGCAGGTATTCATTTTCTTTCATAATACTGATATGACTTTTCTCACCTTGGAAAATTAGAAACAAAGATGAGAATAATATTGTGCTCAGGAAGTAAGTTTTAAATACAAATATAGCGGGAATTAAACAATATTCTTAACTGTTTTAACTAAATAAATGTATTTGCCTAAATAAAGTAGAGCATTTCATGTAATATTTAATTCAATCTCTAAAACTGAATCTTAAAACAATAAAAATAAATGAAAGATGAGCCTTTTACTCCCCCAAATTACAGGATTTAAAATTTTAAAAAATATGGATGTTGTTAAAAATTTTAAATATGAGTACAGTTTTCTCGATTTGTGTCCCAAAGCAATCACTATGTTTACTTTATAAAAGGATGAAACATTCTACTGTTTGTGTGTGTGTGTGTTTTCTTTTTTTTTTATTCTAAAGCAATTTAAAAGTTTTTCAGGGATCCAATAAAATGTTTTTCCTTTTTTTTATTATGATGTTATGTTAATCACCATACATTACATCATTAGTTTTTGCTGTAGTGTTCCACAAATCATTGTTTGCGTATAACACCCAGTGCTCCATGCAGAACGTGCCCTCTTTAATACCCATCACCAGGCTAACGCATACCCCCAGTTTGTTTCTCAGGGTCCATAGTCTCTCATGGTTCATCTCCCCCTCCAATTTCCCCCCCTTCATTCTTCCCCTCCTGCTATCTTCTTTTATTTCCTTTAACATATAATGTATTATTTGTTTCAGAAGTACAGGTGTGTGTGTGTGTGTGTGTGTGTGTGTGTGTGTGTTTTCTACATTGTATAATGTTTAAGAGAAAGCAAAATTTTTGTCTACAAGGTTTCATGATTCCTTTGGGCTATGTTCAAGTCAATACATGTGGAATATCCAAGGGTATGCTTACATGAAAAGTTAGAAGAATCAAAACTTAGGTTTCATAAACTGTAGCATTTATTTTTTCCCCTGAAATACAGGAAGCTTTCTCAAATACTCTTCAAATCGAAGAAATTCCTTGCATGGCAAGACTAAAGACTCAATTTATTACCATAATTAAAAATGTCCAAGATGGGTTAAAATGAAAGAAAAAAAAAACCCTCTCAACCTACTAAAGTTCACAGTCTCCCCAAACTAGAGATTCTTCAACGATATTTTTTCAGTTAAATTTTGATAGGAGATTTACATACATATTCTGATTCCAGATACATTTCCATCTGATCTCAAATATGAACCCTCCTCTTAAAAAGGGAAGGTGTATATGTAAAAATCAATTTTTTTTCCTTTCTCAATGAATTTTATTAAAGCTTGATTTAAGGAGTCACTACTGACTGGTGTTATATACATCATTAAGAAAGTCTACTGAATTTAAATGAGAAAAACCATTACTGATTAGGTTCAAATGATATCTCTCTTACAGTCCCCAAACACTTCCATTTGGAAAATGGTTTCCTAACACTGCTCTCTATTCACTTCTTATTTCATCTTTTTCTCAGTGTCCCACCCTTACCTTTTCCCGGAATTTCCTATTTCTCATTCCTAATCTCATAAAGACATGCTTGAGAGTATCATAGATTTCCACATAATCTTTATAATCCATAAAATTAGAGATAATTTCACTCCTCCTTTTCTAATATGTATCATCTGATTCCTTTCTCTCCCCTAATTATATTAACTAATTCCTCTAGTTCAGAGAGAGAGAACGCAATAAGCATCTTTGACTTAGTAATACTATCTCTAATGTTTTCTTTTTGAATACAGTGATAGTTTTTGGACTTAAGTATGTGTATTTTAAAGTTTTTTACTTAAACTTTAATTTTATTTATTAAATGATTGATTTGATTTGATTTTGATTTTTTTAAATTTTTTTTTCATGATTTGTGACTCTTAACTCCCATCACCTATTTCACTCCCCACCCACCTTCCCTCTGGCAACCATCAGTTTGTTCTCTTTAGTTGAGAATCTGTTTCTTGGTTTCTCTCTCTTTTTTTTTCTTTGCTCATTTGTTTTGTTTCTTAAATTCCACATATGAGTGAGATCATATAGTATTTGTCTTTCTCTGACTGACTTGTTTCACATAGCATAGTAACACTCTAGCTCCATCCACATTGTTGCAAATGGTAAGATTTCATTTTTTTTTATGGCTGAATAATATTCCATTATATATATCACCTCTTCTTTATCCATTCATCTATCAGTGGACACGGGCTGCTCCTGTATCTTGACTACTGCAAATAATGCTGTTATAAACATAAGGGTGCATGTATCCCTTTGAATTAGTATTTTTATATTTTGGGGGTAAATACTTAGCCCTGCAATTACTGGATTGTGGGGTAGTTCTATTTTTAATTTTTTTGAGGAAGCTCCATATTGTTTTCCACAATGACTGTACCAGTTTACATTCCCATCAATGCAAGAGGGTTCCTTTTTCTTCTCTAATTTATTGATTGATTTTGTGTGTGTGTGTGTGGAAGATATTTTTTATTTATTTATTTTTTTAATTTTATTTTATTATGTTAATCACCATACATTACATCATTAGCTTTTGATGTAGTATTCCATGATTCATTGTTTGTGCATAACATCCAGTGCTCCATGACGAATGTGCCCTCTTTAATACCCATCACCAGGCTAACCCATCCCTCCACCTGCCTCTTCTCTAGAACCCTCAGTTTGTTTCTCAGAGTCCATAGTCTCTAATGGTTCATCTCCCCCTCCAATTTCCCCCCTTCATTTTTCCCTTCCTACTATCTTATTTTTTTTAACATATAATGTATTATTTGTTTCAGAGGTACAGGTCTGTGATTCATCAGTCTTACACAATTCACAGCGCTCACCATAGCACATACCCTCCCCAATGTCTATCACCCAGCCACCCCATCCCTCCCACCCCCCCACTCCAGCAACCCTCAAGTTTGTTTCCTGAGATTAAGAATTCCTCATATCAGTGAGATCATATGATACATGTCTTTCTCTGATTGACTTATTTCGTTTAGCATAATACCCTCTAGTTCCATCCATGTCGTTGCAAATGGCAAGATTTCAGTTTTTTGATGGCTGCATAATATTCCATTTTATATATATACCACAACTTCTTTTTCCATTCATCTGTTGATGGACATCTTGGCTCTTTCCATAGTTTGGACATTGCTACTATAAACATTGGAGTGAACGTACCCTTTTGGATCACTACATTTGTATCTTTGAGGTAAATACCCAGTAGTGCATTTGCTGGGTCATACAGTAGTTCTATTTTCAACTTTTTGAGTAACCTCCATACAGTTTTCCAGAGTGGCTGCACCAGCTTGCTTTCTCACCAACAGTGTAGGAGGGTTTTATTGACTGATTTTAAACAAAATGTGTTTAACTTTGAGTTCCTTTCAACATTAATTTGGTTAATCATGTGATTTTCTCTCTCAACCTTATCAATATGGCAGTTATATTCATTGACTTCCTAATACTGAGACATCTTTTATTTCTGGAATAAATCATACTTAGTAAATATGCATAATTTTTATATGCTTTGTATTCTTTTTGCTAATATGCATCTAGGATATATGGCTATTTAAGTGAGTTTAGGTTATAATTTTCTGTTCAAAGATTATAACCATTAAATGCCAATATTATACATCCTGCATAAAAAGGAATTTGGAACATTTTAAGTGTCATTATGTCTCTGATCTTTGAAAGTGTGTTGCTCCTGTGGCCTTTTCCTGGAACAAGAGTTTGGGGGTAATTATTTTGTCTAAAATACAAGAACTCTAGATATGTGACCTCCCCTCGCCTCCAAAAAAAGATATGATCCATAATGAAGGGAATAGCAAATCAATCAAATCTGGCCTAGAAATGACCTAGATGATAGGATTAGTAAGCAAGGCTATTACAATGATTATTAAAATGCATTTCCATTATTATTAAAGTATGCATTTCATATCAAGAAGATGCAGGAACTGTTGAGCATGTTAGAAGTAATATGGAGCAATAAAGAAGTCCCACATCAAAATTCTATAGACAAAACTACAATATCTAGCATATCAGAGGGTGGTAGGTAGGGGATGAGTGAAATAGGTGAAGGGGATTAAGAGTACACTTATCTTGATGAGCACTGATTAATGTACAGAATTGTTGAATCACTGTATTGTACACCTGAAACTAATATAACACTGTATGTTAACTATGTTGGAATTAACTTAAACAAACTGAGGGTTGCTGGAGTGGTGGGGGGGTGGGAGGGATGGGGTGGCTGGGTGATAGACACTGGGGAGGGTATGGGCTATGGTGAGTGCTGTGAATTGTGCAAGACTGTTGAATCACAGACCTGTACCCCTGAAACAAATAACGCATTATACGTAAATTTTAAAAAAACTTAATTAAAAATAAATAAATAAATATCCCCCCCCCAAAAAAGAATACCCTACAATATCTAAGATGAAAAATACAAGAAAGATAACAATTAATTGTAATATGTAAAGTTTACTTGAATTCTTGTCAGGAGAAAGATGACTTTAGGTGACTGGTGAAATTTTATTGTGGACTGGATACTAGATAATTTCATCAAGCTATTGTTAATTGTTTTTCAAAATGATAATTTATTTTAATTTGTGTAGGAAATAAACCTTATCTTTAGGAGATACATACTAAAGCCTAAAAAATATACTATATGAAAGTAACAACAGATTATACATTATAGGAGAAAAATAATTTTAAAACGTAGAAATAGAAACTAAAATGAAACTAGGAAGATAAATAAATACATACATACATACACACGACATCTACATACAGCATCAGTGAGTCGAGTCACAACTTGAAGCACTCACATACGGGTTAAATTGGAGTTCCTTTAGGAGAAGAAAGAAATGGGGTTAAAGAAGATATTTGAATAAATATGGCTGAAAAATTTACAAATTGGACGAAAATAAGAAACTTGAAATAAGCTAAAAACAAAAAAGGAATAGGAAACTTAAAGAAAAGTACATCAAGTCACCGTGTAATCAAATAGCTTAAATCCAATGGCACAGGTGAACTCTTAAAAGGAGTCTCACACACACACACACACACACACACACACACACACGCGCGCGCGCACACACGCACAGGCACACCGTCCTCTATCGGTGCAGGGAGCCTGTCTTGATGCATGCAGCACCCCTGACGGACTCCTGGGCAGCTCTCCGTGTTGTAGTCATGCAGGCCAGACCCGTGCAGCAGAGTGCCCCCACCACTGCCAGGAGCCACCATGCCCAGACTGTACAGGTGGGAAGCATCTTCAGAGGAGGATCCTACCCCTTCCAAACCAGTGATGGGGATTATTTACCTTTCTCCGAAGGTCAGGAACATCATGGATAACACTGACAAATTAGTGCCCAGAATCAAACCTAAATTTGAAGCTAGGATACAACAGAATGAGATCAACTCTCAGTTCAACTTCCTGAGCCCCAGGGACCCTTATCATGCCTACCATTGTCACTAGGTCAGTGAATTCAAAGAGGGGAAGGTTCAGAGCCTACAGCCACCATCCCCAAGGTCATACAGCAGCAGCAGCAGCAAGCTACCCAGTAGGAGCTGCAGAATGCCTAAGCCTAGGGGACCCAGGAGACCAGCATGCCCGAAGAGCCCCCTCCCGAGTTTGGTGAAGTCAAACCACAGCATGGTTTGACTCGTACAGCTGATCTAGAAAGAGAAGCACAGCTACCAGTTTGACTTCCTCCACTTGCAGCCCAACTTTTCAACTCCTTCATCAAGCTGGCGGAACATTATACCAAGATCTTGATTCCCCTCAAAGCCTTATTTACAAAGCTAAAAAAAAAAAAAAAAAGAGGGAAGTTTTGGGCCAGGTTTGTTCCTGAGTAGAGTGGGCCAACTTCCAAGGGAAGAAAAGAAAGAAGGAGCAGGTGTCCATTTGCAGATCATCAGATCAATCAGCCTGATTTTGTGGTAGTGGAAATAATCGACTTCAACTTTTCTCCCTCCACCACCCTGGAGGAGTTGGGGGCCCAAATGCTCATTCAGGAGCACTAGAAGAAGATTGAGGAGCGTGAGGAGGTACAAGGCCGGGTAGCCTCCCTCCCGGCGAGATCAGGACACCCCAGCGCAAGACACAGATGAAGGTTGAAATGCTGAAGGGCAAAAAGTACCAACCCCCAGAGACGCCCCTGCTTCCGCCTCTGCCCTTGACTCCAGGCCACTTCACTGCCCAGAGGGACTGACCCAAAGACTTTTAAGCCCTGCTCCAGATAAACATCTTGTGTCCCCTACCTTGGGAGAAAAGATTCTGACCAAAAAAATACAGGAACACATGGGCATCAGGCTCAGAGGACAGCAGCATGGGATCCAAGTATACACACATTATATACAGAATTACAAAGATAAGTCAAGAAAAGTTTCCTTATTCTCACTGAAACTTCTCACTGAAAACAGTGTAAGTTAAGAGGAGAAATATCTTGAAGTACTGAAAGGAAAAAAAAAAATAACCTGCTAACTTAAGAGATCTATCTCCTGTAAAAGTATCTTTCAAAATGAAGGAAAAATAAGGACTTTTTTTGGTCAGATATGAAAAGTTGAGAGAAATAATAACCAACTGACCTGTTCCAGAAAGAATATTAACTGAAAACCCTCAAGCAGAAGGAAAATCGTACAAACAAGAATGAAAACCACTGAAAAGAGTAATTGTGGGGAAATATAAAATATTTTAATTATAAATCTCCATACAATATAATGGACTCATTAAACCAAATAAAAAAACAACACATTGTGGGATTTATACTACATATAGAAATAAAATGTCACAACATGAATATCAAGGCCAGGAAAGGACAAATGGTAGTATATTGTGGGTGATTCTTATAATTTTATGGGACATAATATATTGCTTGAAGATAGAACATGATAAAATACAGTGCTATATTTATATAACCACTAAAATAACAGACTTATATGCAAGAGGCAAAAAAAGGAGATAAAAATCACAAAAAGTTATTCCAAAGAAGATAGAAAAAGAGAAAAAGGAACAAAGAAGAGATGAGAAATCAGATGTCCAAATCAGAGTTTTAAGTTCAAACATATCAAAATTATGCAAAATGTAAATTACCTAAACACTCCAATTAAAAGTCAAATACAATAATGATAATTTTACAAGTACATTAATTGACTCTAATTTCAATTAGAAAAAAAAATACATTCCCAAAAGAACACTGTTGGTAGGCCAGAATGTGGCCTTGGGAATCTCTGCTGCATATTGCTTATTTTCCCAAGACGGTAGCCACATTTTGCCAAGGTAATTTCAGTGGTCAGAATGTACTGTAGGCAGTGCAGAAAGTGAGGGGAACTCTGTGGGGAACAGAATCAAATGAGCAAACAAAACACCAAAGCACTTGGAATGGTGACTGCCACATAGAGTGAAATAATTGTTGAAAAAAATGTATTTGTTCTTAAAACATCAGGTTGACAAAGGTGACAGAAAAATGCATTTGTGCTTGTTGGGTACTTTTCTCATAATTATTTTAATGTTGGTAAAATAAACTCAATAGCTCCTGTTCTGAATACTTTTTTTGTTTTGTTTTGTTTTGGGTTTTTTTGTTGTTGTTCTTTACAACTTCTATGCCTCTTTGAGGTGTAGCTCTGTTAAATGAGGTAGTGAAATAGTAAATATACACAAACTAGAATTTCCATTTCAACTTTTTTGATAGGTTTTGTACTTCAATAATTTTCAAGCTTCCTAAAAGTTCTAGGAACCTTTATTTAGAAAGTTGGATATGGAATTGAGATAAATAATAGGCTTTTAAGGCACATGTATGATTTCTCTCAGTTGATTCTGAGTTGTAAGTCTAACTTCATGGGAGTAATGCATCAATTTTTGCCAAGAAATCCTTAAAGAAGTAAATCTTTTTTGGCAGCAAAGATTCAAAAGCCATCAGTAAAATCTTGTGCCTTGGCAAGATGCTATTAAATGGTGAGCTAATTGACAAAGATTTGTATAGCAGCTTTAGCTGAGCTGTGGTTTTGGCTCATCAAGGAAGAATAAGGCATGAAAGAAATAATCTTTGGATCAAACTAAAACTATTGAAATGTTGCTGTCCAAATTCTTGAAGTTGCAACTGTATTCTTATCTGTGGAACTTTGTTCTCACTATTTTCTATGCCTACAACTTCCCCTGTATGTATCTTCAAATGGCTTACTCTCTTAGCTAATTCATGTCTCTGTTCAAATTATCTTCTCAGAAAAACTTTGTGAACTCTAATTAAAAATGCACGACTTAATTCTACTTTATTTTTCATCATGGTTATTATTGCTTCTGGAATTTTGTTGGATATTTTACTCTTGTGCATTGCTTATATTATCCAGTAGGTTAAAAGAGTCATGAAGGCAAGGAAATTATCTCTGAATGTCACATTTACACTCTACTGTAAAGCTTCACATTATATAGTTGAATGGCAATGGTACTTTCTCCAACTGAGATGTTGAGGAAATTCTTAAAACTTAAAAGCTGTTATTTTTGCATGAATTTTGGTCTTTTCACTAAGGAACTCAAAGTCGGATGTGAATAATTAAGAACAATGCAGTATAACCTGGCTTGTCCTAAGTAGCTACTCGTCAAAATATTGGAGATTCCATATGTGTGTACCAAAAATTTCATTTTAATATATATTAATAAGATGGAAATAGTAAGAAGGGAAAACTGCTAAATTCTGATTTCTTTGTCTCACAGTATGACTGTTTCTTAGTTACTTTGATATAAAATCTTAAAGCTTTACAAGATATTTTAATCCACACCCCCAATTGAGATTTGTCATTGTTAACTTGTGAAGGAGATATTATATTACACTATTAACATTGGAGGCCACCTGTGAAATATATATATCTCCTGGTATGCATCTCTGCTGCAGTCTTCTCCCAACAAATCTGGGTGTGGCTTCAGTTAACAAACTTCAACAGATGGAGCATGCAACCCTTGCTATCAGGGTTGTAAATTCTGAGCTCTACATTGGGTGTGGAGATTACATTAAAAATATTCAAAATCTTAAAAATAAATAAATAAAATTTAGCAGAAATAACACTATGATCCTTGCAATTCTCAGCCTTTAGAACCGTGACAGCTTCTTCTTTTGGAACCCTAAGCATGCAAGAAAGAATTTCGTCTGTCCAGCTGGAGAGACCCTGTAGAGAGACATGGTGGCAAAGCCGCATGAAAGGGAAGGATGCCAAACTCATGAAGAAACAGAATTGCCTAGTTGTGTCTGTTTCCCAGAGCTGCAGGAGCAAATTGACACAAACTGTGTGGCCTAAAACAACACACTTACTCCCTCACAGTTCTGGAGCTTAAAAGTCTGAAATCAAGTTATCAGTGGGGTTGGTTTCTCCTGGAGACTTGGGGGGGGAGAATCTGTTCATGCCTCTCCCCTAGATTATGGAGGTTACCGGCTGTCCTTGGCATTCCTTGGTTATTATTACACAGACCATTTCAATCTCTGCCTCTCTCTTCACATAGTGTTCTTTCCTGGGTGTGTCTCCTCTGTGTTTTTGTGAACCTCTCTTCTTTCTCTTTTAAAGACACCAGTTTTTGGATTTAGGGTTCATCCTAATCTGGCATGACTTTATCTTAACTAATTGCATCTGTAATGACCCTGTTTTCAAATAAGGCCATATTCTGAGATTGAAGGTAGAATGAATTTGGAAGGGGTTACCATTCAACCTAGTACACCATTCATCTCAGTGATCCAGCTGATTCTAATCTCTACTCCCCTTACACTTCAATAAAATTAGAAAAAAAGAATCATGTAAGAAATAAAACGAATTGTGTTTACATGACTATGTTTTGGAGTTACCTGTTATACAGCAATATATAATAGAAAGACTGGCTAAAATTCTTCCCCTCAATCCCTTATAGACTCATGTTGAAAGTATATAAATATATGAATATATAAATAAATGAACAACTAAGTGAGAGTAAGAATGGATAAGGTCTTGCTGTCTCTTTCATATCTTGACTAGGAGGCAAAGACACTCTAAACTAAAGCACTGCAGAGAAGCCTTATTCAAAACAAGGGGTGAGCTACCCAACCAAAGTGGCTATTCCTCATGGTCAATCAATAAAGATAGCCAAGTTGTAAAAGCATCTGTTTATGCTAGCTAACTGTACAATCAAAGATTACAGTTGATTAAAATGTCCTTAGGAAAAAAAAATGTAGTATTCGTCAACTTGAACTTTTACTTATTGATCAACTATGCCAGCGTTAGCTAGTGCTTATTTAATGTAGCTTTATAAAATGTTTGACAAAGCCTTCTACAGCAGAACTGGAAATTGCCAGTACTCCTGAACTGCAGAAGCACCTAGAATATGTACCTTCTACATCTGATGTCCTTTCAAAGAAGCCAGAAGAGAAAGTAGGTGTCAATAGTAATAGCCCTAATAGTTGTGTGGAAAAGAAGATAGAACCTTCAACTTTAGGATGCCAGTCACAGAATTTGAAGGAATCTTCAGTAAAAATAGATAATGAAGGCTGTTGTACAAGAAGCAACAATAAAATCCAGAATGGTGAAAAAAAATAAAAAATAAAATGTTTGTCAACGTTCTTATTTACTTTCAGTCACAACAGTTAGATCTACAGTTTCAATATTCCCTTGTAGATCATGGATATAAACTAGAGAAAACTCCTCCCTCACCCCCCAGCAACCATTTATGTACCTGATAGCTTTAAAAAAGTAATCCTTTGGTCTGTTTTGTTTTGATATGGAAGATGCAGTTTTGGGGAACAGCTGTTCCCTGAGTTTGTTTCTTCATTCATGTATGTATTTAGTCAGCTTTGTATTTTTAAGAACTTGAATCTTCCAAAATTTTATGACTAAAACAGAATGACTTACTGTTGAACAACTTCAAGAATTGGTTTTTAATCTATTTGCTTGCTTTCTTTCTTTCTTTCTTTCTTTCTTTCTCTTTCTTTCTTTTTCTTTCTTTCTTTCTTTCTTTCTTTCTTTCTTTCTTTCTTTCTTT